>NC_052103.1:3103779-3159415 GCF_012273895.1 Zerene cesonia
AAGTGGGAGAAAAACGGGTGTGAGTTACATACATACAAACATACAAGTGAAGCTAATAAAAGCGTGTTAATAAAAACAAGTGGTATACTGATAGTTTGACGTTAAGTAGAGCTCCAGAAAGACTCATAGAATCAATTTCCTATTTCGGACTTATTTTATGACCATTAAAACAAACAAAAAAACGTGTATTATTACAATAAAATTCCAATATGTACAAAAACAGTTAATAAGAACTAAACAAAAGGTAACGATCTTTTACTAAACGTTGTAATCATCTATTTGTGTATAACGACACAATCGGTTAAGTTAAATAATTCAAAACACGACATAATTAACGAGTTAGCATCAAAATAAATTATGTGTTGACACGATTCAGCCCCAGCTACGAGTATAATGTAGAGATTTGCTTTATGTGAGCTTGCGACGACTGACGACGCTAGAAGGAAAAGCATTTGGTTGTTTTTTAGTTTCCTTAGAGTTTCTTGGTATTATATATTAATGTTCTATAATGGATTTACTCCTTTTATTACAGATATGAACGTAATCAAGATTGAATTTTTTTTTAATCTATCTCTTTTGATTTATCTATATAGGTATCACGCGCGAAGCCGCGGCTTGCCGCTAATATAATTGTATGCCTATATTTCCATATGAAATGTATTCAAGTGAATAGCAATATCTTACAGCGTGTTTAATTAAACAAAGGAACATGCATTCGTCTTAAGTAGTTTATTTAATTTCATTTGTAATTGTATGGAACATAAAAAATCATAATTCATTCTACCATGACGATTCGCTGACTTACAATAAACTATCTCCTTCCTACATATTTAAATTTATTTCGTTTGATATAGGTAATATCAATTTCTATGATTGGTACCACAAAAAAAGTCCCTGATATCACTATAAAACAATATTAAAGACTTAATGTTGGGTATTTTGTGCCCAAGCTATAATTTGCATCAAACCGAAGGTAATTTATTATGGTACATACTTATATGAATAAATAATTGTTACATTATACGTTTATGATTCACGTATATGTTCAGAAACTTATTAACTCTCTATTAAAATTAACTAAATTGTTTTATAATACCTACCCCGAAGCATTTGCAGCGAATGCATAGATAATCAAACCCGACAATTATATAAAATCGCAATCCGTTTTACGCAGAACATTATTAGACTAACCTATATAACATAATGGTGGTATAAATCGAATCAATTATATTATTACACTGTCGGTATTGCGACGTAAATAATACAAACATCAATCAATCTAAAATGTCAACGATTGTTATATTCGTTTGTACCACAAGTACAGTTCAATTATTTTATCAATTGATAGAGCTATTGTCTAGATACTTTAGCAGTCGCAGCTTGCTAGCTTACACTACCTTATAGTCCTGCGGCCTGGTAGCGACAACATAGATAACACGTATACTATTGGTAATCCACAGCCTTATATTTATTTTTTTTCCTTATTTCCAGTAACCTATTTTAAGTTAAATATGCAAGAGTTAACTTATTAAATATTTTGTATTGTTAAATATTTTTAATGCAAAAGAGCAGAAAATTTAACATTCAAATAATTTGCATTAAGGTTCTATAGCATGGGTACGACAAGAAAAAAAAATTATAAAACACCTGTGTCTAATTAAAAAATAAACATGATGCGTATTTTTTTAAATCAAAAGCGCATCAAAAAATAGTACAACAAGTTGAAGATATCACAATCATTAAAAAAACAATCAACACCTTAAAGCAAAAAAACACACGCTTCCACAGAATCGAATCCTCGAAAATACCACATAACAACCAACAATTCTAAGAAACGGCCGGTGCGAGATGGGGGCTATATTAATATTCTAACCAAGTGGCGGACTCGTGATGTTCAAGACAATACTTTTCAAAGCCCAAGAGCACAACAAGCTAAGGATACAGTAATTTACATTAAAACAGCGTCAGTTGGCACGATCGACGTGACCAATCGAACACAAGGCGTTTACGCCGCGCTGTTGACAATAATAAACGGCTCAGAACACTGGAGCAAGGAAATGCGCTGGTACAGAGTTAAACCGTAATCATACAAAACCACGAATGTAACTACTCCGTGGTAATTAAGCATTGAATGCTGAAGGTGTGCTAAAAATGGTCTTACGGCGGAACTAACACAACATAAATGCGTATAAAGATCTTTAATCGTATAAAAATCATTTGGTCAAAATTACCTAATAGGTATTTTTTCTTAATAAGTGATAAATTGTGCGCCAGATTTAAGGACAAAGTATTTAATTTTTGAGAACATAAAATGCTAAAAAAAACATCAAATTAATGTGACATTTCAATTACAAATGCATGAGAAAAATATCGGATTAGACTAAATACTAAATACTGTTCTAAAATAAACGATATATGTAATGTAAACTTAAATATTTTTTATTTCTCTAAAGGCTATAAAAAAATCTTCAGTTAATATTAAATTTAAAGTAATAATAGACTAGGTCATTATTTATGCAAGCGAGGTATGCAATAAGGAAAATGCATTAGCCTTATAAGATTCTGTCGCTAAGATAAAACTCACAAAATCCGCATTCACTTAGAAGAATAAACAAATAGACTTCTAATACTTGTATTAATAAAACTTATGAAAACAAAGGTTCAATCAAGCTACGTAAATATTTAGTTTGGAATCAACGGTGAATGATGGAAAGTGATTTCTTTTGCATACATTCTCCACGTGAAATAAGAAAATATTATTTAGATATCAGCAGAAAGTGAAAACAAAGCGCCCCCGCACTGCCCACTCTTGTTTTTAAACACTGACACACCATATAGGACACGATTACATATAAAATGCTTAATGTGATCGAATGAATTGTGATTTGCTAATAATTTTCATTATGCAGTGCAATTTTTCGAATTGGTCACCTAAGTGGTAACTTTAAATCCTACTGAACGCGTAAAACATAATGGCCTGGGTTCAATTCTCGTTGGATGATTATTAAAATAAAAAAAATGCTTCTCTCCAATACTTCACACGGGTGCACAATATTGTTTTTAAGGGGATGTTAAGAGCCATACGTAACTTGTTTTTCTCTAAAACTTACGTACATAACCAAAAATCTATCATGAACTCTTTTCAAATTATATCGCCGAAACATAAAATTTTATATGTGTTAACTTAATAACAAACGACTTAATAGCAGCAGTCGTAAAATTATTAAATAATAAAAATAACAAGAATTATATATAATGCATTAAACCTGATTATTGCCGTGTGATGTAATATCCAAATAAAACAGAGAACACCTCAGTTTAAATTAAACATGCGATAGTTAAGCGTAGGTTGCTTTTGAGTTCAGTGAAATTTAAGTAAACAGACCTAAAAAACCTCCTTATCTAAGTACCCACCAAAGCCCGGTATTTACTCGTTTTAGTGCCGCAATATAACGACTGTTTAATAAAACATATTGGAAATCATTAAACATCAATAAGCTTTAGCAAACGACCTTTGGCAATACATTGCAACATGCATCAAATGAAAGAAACATTAATAATTACTTATTTATTTATAATCATATAATTAAAAAATGCTTTATAACGATTTTGCGTTTATAACATTGAAATTAAAAATGTAATTTATATAATGAATTCTTGCATGATAGCATAGTGCGTTTGACAACGTCAAACTTATGAACGTGTCCTACCGGATTACCGCAACGGGCAACCCCTTACAAGACCGGGATATTATGTAAATTTCTCTATGAAAAATGTATTATTCGGAGTGCATACGCATTTGTATGCGTTCCATTCGGCTTCCTCAGTCAATCTCAGCGTGGTTACGAAAATAGTTCGCCGGCGCATCGCTTAATTCCAATCCCTTTTATAGACGCACAATTATGGAATGGAGATTCCTGGACTGGATTCCAGTGCACTAATGCTATTGATTTAAAGTGTTCGTGACACAAATGCTTTGTAACTATCCATAGTCATTGTCTCGTTTACATAGGTGTGCGAATTTTAATATGCGTAAGGTTCTCATATGGCCTAGATGGATTTTGTCTGGTTAAATTTAAGAGGTTTAACTGTGGCTCATTACAGCTGTATACTAATTAAAATCCATTTGTTGGATTGTCGGTATTAGAATGATTTAAACTATGTTGAAGTTTACTATATTTCTTAAAACGTGATCAAACCTAGCTTGTTACTTTTTTCCAAGAGAAGCAAAGATTTTAGATGGCCTATATAAAATATAAAAAATATATTATAAGTATATAAAGTTTTTTCGTATATAATGTATTGCTCATAATACAGGTTTTTCCGCTTAACTGCATCAATCAGAAACAGCAAAATATACAATGAAAAAATACAAACATAAGTAACCTTATATTTTTAATAAAAGTCATTTTTCTCATATAGCTATTTCTATCCTTTTCAAATGTCAAATAGAATAATTCTCGGAAATGATTGATTATAATATCATCGGAATTCATGGATCAAGTTCTATGATCAGATAATAACGTATCGTATTACCTAACAAATTTGACAGGCGAGCGACTAAATATCGCCAATACATCTATATATAATTTAACGCCAAATAACTAGTTAATAGAATAAAAATTGCAATTCGAATGTTGCTACTACCAATCCGCAATCTAAAAGTACTATCAATCAGCTAGTTATTTTCTGGACCGAAAACTAAGCTACCGAAAGCTGTCAAAACCCGACGTAGAATTTAATCGCCGATCTACTCCGAATAATTAAAATGTATCACGCTTGCAACTCACTGAACTTCACTAGCACTCACGTGTATCGATTGTGCGAGTATCGATATGTTTTTATTCGATATATTCGTGCCGCGACGCGAGCGTGCGCGTGCGGTTAGGGCGCGGCGAGGTTTTCAACTGTTTAGTGTTTAGCATCGACAAAGTGTTTACGAGCCATTAAAGTTTGAAGGTGTGCGGCCTTTTCTAATCACTGTGACAATATTGCGTAGAGATATTGTAATATCATAGGTTTCCTTACGCATATTTCCTCAGCCTTGGCAATTCGTAAAAAGTGCGATTATTATGCTTATTAGCTTTGTAACTGTTACATGTCTATGAGTTTTTTTTTATCGAGTTTTTATTTGTAAACGAGCGGTGAAACGCTATTTATTATTTTAACGGATAATATGTAGGTTTACAATATCTTAAGTATTATTAAATTGAGTTTTATTTTTAATTAAGGAATAATAAAAAAGCACTCCGTTTTTGGTGACAATTACTTGATAAACGTTGCTAAGTATCCAGAAAATGTGAGTTTTTATTCACAGTAGACATCTGTTTGCTTAGCTGGCTTACCTAACTATGGTTAGGTCATAAATAATTGTTATAAAACCTTACAAAGGTTGCGATGCCATCGGCTTAGGGTAGTGAAGTACGACTGCTACTATTCTCAATAAATTTCACATTTTTTCAATATAACCTTTTTAAACTATTTTATTCCTACCAACCGATATATTTAATTGAATATCTCGCAACTTTTTCAAACAATTCTTGAAGAAAGAAAAGGTTGTGATTGTTTTTTTCCACGGCTGAATTCATATACTACCGAATGGCGAAATGGGCTGTATTTATAAACTCTGTTCATCCCACGCGAGGAGCAGGGCGCAATAACTAGCTTAGGAACTACATACAAACAGAAACACAAGCAAAGAAAATCTTATAAAATTCCATATAATCACAATTAAATCTGCAAGACTATTTCACAATTCAACATTATACTTATTGTAAATGCATTAATACAAACAAAGAAACTCCTTCCATTTTCAGCACGTCGGTTAAAAAACGAAGGGGTTAACGTAAGCCCTGACTAAGCAACAGCTGTTCATACTGAAGTACAAAGAAGACAACTCAATAAAACAATTGGAGATGTCAATCGTGCACTCGAGACGGGCTCAACGGCAGACAATACAATGACATCACCATTTAATATCAATTAACGGGAGAATAAACAATTTCGCCCATATTCATTCTATTATGGGAAAAGGATAGCTCGACCAAATGTTATCTTTCTAAAGAAATAGAAGTGAGACTTCTAATAAGAACAAAAATAAAACACACACTTTAATGACACAACTTAACTAAACTGTATCACTTGCCCGCTCCTACATAGATAAAGTAAAATTTAAATTCAGAAGCCGATGCTTCATTAAAATGCTAGTTTTTTTGATGAGTGCATACACTCGTGATTTTTAATCAATAAATCACAGAACGGACTTGCCGCAGTAGTCATACTCCGTTCGAACACTGAAAAGAATGATTATGTAATTTGTTTTACATTATAAATGGACGAGGAAGACAACAGGAAGCCAAATGATACGAACGACTACACATTACGTATCACCCTCGTTTTTACGACTCCACGATTTTGTTGGAACACAAGCTATCATGTTACGATTTCATGCGAAAACTTTTAACGTATTGTATAGAATGTTGTAGGGGTCCAAATTTTCACAATGTTGAGTTGAGTTTGTGTTTATGGTGATCTCTGGTAATTGCAAGTGAAACCATAACATTTTCAACATACCACTTACAAACTAATCGTTCCTGAAGCGTCAAAAATTTTACTAAAAAAAACTGCAAACTCTACAGTTACTTTTTCTGTTCTTTCAAAATTTCTCATTTATAAAGCACCTAGCTACGCCCCGCGATCTCACTCGCGTAAGTCCTTATCCCGAAGGAATATCGGGATAAAAAGCCTATATGTTACTCCAGTTGTCCAGCTATCTGCGTACCAAATTTAATTGCTATTGGTTCAGTAGTATTTGCGTGAAAGAGTAACAAACACAGACATCCTTACAAATTTTCGCATTTATAATATTGATAAGTAGGATAGGATAGGATTTCAATGCTATAAAACTAAAAATTAAATTCTACAGTTACTTATTAGAACACCCAGTGCAATTATGTTAATTGCAATCTCGTGGGTACACAGGTATTTTTAAAATATTTATCATTAGGTAGACGATGCTAATATAATTACCTGTACAAGACAACTATTACTGGATTGTTACCAAATATTTAAGCCGAAGAGAGTAAATCCGTTTAGAGTAGAAAGTAGTTTCAGTTTGTAGAGTAAAAAGTAGTTTCTGGATCAGCAGTGAAATTGTTAAAACGGTTACCCCATACCTATTACTAAATAGTTACTACCTATTACGTAAAATACATTAGGTAACGCATAAATATAAATAACAAAGCGCCCGTGGCATACCAGAATAACATCAAAAGCTGAATAATATAATGCAGGGCATTTTATCTCCAAAGGTTACCCGGTGCATATCTTGTTCTCATTAGACAAGACTCGCGAGTAATGCAAAGTATTTGGTTTAAACTAATGTTGTTCGTGGTTTCAATATCACCAAGACCATGCAACTGTTTCTGATGATTTATTACCGATTAGGATCAAAGAAGTAATATTTATGTTCCAAATATGATTATAGTATTAAATGAGCTTTTGCCCGCGAGCTTTAACACTAAGCAAAATTGTGTATATTAAAATTATTCTAGTAGTAGTCCTTCATAGTTTTAAGAGTTTCAAATGAATTTATCTTTCAATATACATAGATAAATCCATAAATAAGGTTTAAAAAGAAAGCGTATCTTATCTTTTAGGACCTTCACCAAACAAACTTTCTAGGCTGAAATTTAAAATATAAGCCTTTACTATCGCACTGATAACGTTCCGAAGCTTTGAGATGGTATCACAAAGTTCCAGCAGTCACTCGATATAAAAGTCTGATAAAATAATATATACAGCATATACCGTGCGATTTTACTGAGCTTGACGCTTTACGTAAATTACTTTAAAAAATAGACATGGACATAGACATAGACATAGACAATACATTTAGACGGAATCTATTAAATTGTTTCATTTGCTCCTGTACAGAGTATGGAAGTTTTATCCTGATGATCCTAATATAATTTAAGCCCGTGAAATTATTGTAGTGTATATTTCAATTAAATCTGTTAGTTTATAGGGGATCAAAATCAAGTCCTAATCATTCTTATAAAAACAGGTGAAGCTAGTCAAATATATTTATAGAGGGAACTATGGATCTACTGAACCGCTTTAAAAAAATAGCAATAGAAAGCCAAAAAATTATCGTTATATTTTATCATGATTTTATCCTGGTTGCAACCACTTGTGCGGGCACTAGATAAATATAATATAGTAGATTTATTTAATGAGCGCCATCTTGCGGGAGACTAACAAGTTATATTTATTGCAGTAGCGACCTCTATCGGTGAGTAGAAGAATAAGAGAGAACGCTACATATAATTTGTAGATGGCGCTAAAACAAATTAGTCTTATACGGTTGTGAATAACGATGTATGCATTTATAACTGGCCAATGAGAAACCAGTTTTGTGAATGCTAAGATTGCGGTCGTGACGTCGTGCTGCGCAGCGCGACTAATTTCGCCCGTGATAGGTGGCAGACATTTTGTTTTGTAGACGCAACGCAAACGAAAGCAAATTTTACTTATTCACGAAATGCCATTAAACGCCGTAGGATGGACTTCTGAAGAAGATGAAGCGCTTGTTGAATTAGTGCAGCCCCATGCAATTCTCTACAATCTCCTTGACCCTTCAAGAAAAAACATTTTGGCCCGTGCATCAACTTGGCAGGAAATAGCTCAAGCATTATTGAAGCCAGGTAAGGTCATAACCGATTGGTTTATGTTGTGCTGCGCACCGCAACTGCACAGCTGGTTTAAAAATTCTAGTATTTATTGTTTACGTTCAGGTCAAATCAGCTGTATAGATTTATTCTATGGTAGTTTGCCTTTGTGTTTACTGAATAATGTTTGTTTTCTTAATAAGAAAATGTACCTGGTTAGTGCATGATAATTAAATTATGAGATATACTTGCATTTCGTATACATATGAAGATAATGTAAATTTATATTGATTAAAGGTCTTTTCTGGTATTTTAACCAGAGAATGATATTTCCTCTTTTTTGTATTTTATTTTATATTATATATTTAAGTGGAAGAGTGCAAAAAGCGCTGGCGAGGCCTTCGTGATGGATACATGAGAAGCAAACGTGTGGGTACTGTGCACAAGACCAAAGCGAGTATTTTCGAAAAGCTGCAATTCCTTGATACGGTAGCTGTCGATGGTGTTGATGTGAATGATGAGTCACTCGAAGACGATGAAACAGACGATAAGTTCAAAGATAATGTGATGTGCACTGAACAACAGGTCATTACTGATAACCAGGAATATTATGAGGTTTGTTTTTCTTTTCGTATTTGCAAAGACATTATTGCTTGATAAAACATTAGACAAATACACTTCAATGAGTATTTAAAAGTAATGTTTCAAAGTATTGATATAATAAGAATAATGTCATTTAAAACAAGTGACCCACCCTGCTTTATACATGCTACACACATAATATAAACTTCCTCTTGATTCACTCATTTTAAAAAAGATCTGTTGCGCAGTTTTAAAGATCTAAACATACTAGACACAGAGAGTGGGAAGCGAGTATATTAAAAACTGTATAGTAAAGATTGAATAAAATGATATTTTATATAAACATAAACCTATATAAATAAGAGGTAATAATGTTAATAAATCATATAATTGTTTTTCAGATCACACTAGTTGATGGACCAAAGGAAGAAACAGAGAATAAGCAATTCATAAAAATCATGCCCAAAAATGAAAATTTCTCACAAATACTATTAGAGGAGAACCTAGAACCTCCGAAGAAAATAGGCAGAAAGAATGCAGGCAGGAAGAAGTCCATACCAGTGCCTAGAAACACTACGCCCATTAAAATATTACCTAAACCTATACTATTAAATGAGCCTAGAATAGTAAAATATGTTGAAGAACCAAAAACACCAGAACAACGATCGCAAGTTATCGATAAACTTATAGAGAAAATACTCAAAGAAAACACAAATGAAATAGATGTTTTCTTCAGAAGTATGGCGGCAAGTGTTAAAAAATTACAACCGAATTTAATACCAAAGGTGAAAATGGAAGTTTGTAATGTTATAGCTAAATATGAAATGCAAAGTTTTGATAAGCAATCGCAGAATAATTAATTATTATATGTGAATGTTAGTATTTATGTAAAGCTAGAGTAACATATAATTGAAAAATTGGCCTTTAAATATTTGTTATTATATACTTAATGAATTAATTTTATGACTACATACAAGAAGCCACAATGTTCTTCCAAATGTAAAAATTATGTTATATGATAGGATGGAATGATTCTATTAGATTATTTAAGAGATTGTAAAAATCTTTTGTTATTATTAAAATATATTTTAAAGTTAAATTTGTCTTCATTATCACTTTTACATGTAATTTTTTAATATGATTATGTCTTCATTATGATTACTTAATTGAATCACTTTTATTATATATGGCGCAACTGTTCCGACAATAATGTTAAATTATGATACGTCTAATAGAATACAAATCAATTTATGATACAATTTAAGGCAAGCTCTTGGGACTTCATTGTATGCAGATTTCAATGTTATATAAATAATATGGTCTGTTCAGATCTAAGATTGTGAAGACATCAAATGTTTTTCCATGATATGCTCACTCATATACAAATTCATACATATTAGGCAATTTGAGAACAGTTGTTTTTTTAAACTCTAAATATAATGAATATAATATATTAGAACAGCTTTGATACCCACTAGGTATTGTTGAATGTGCTCTCAAAAATGTATACATTGTTATAAATATTTATTCGTAGTTAAAAAATATTATAAGTTATACAATCACATAAGAATTTACAGATATTTGTTTCCAATAAAATGGCGTATGGACTCAGCATTTGGTGAAAACAATGTACTAAAAGTGAAATAGTTTCACCACTTTTACATATTCCTTTAAAATAATGATATTCACACTGGATGATGACAAAATTGATGATTTGTAATTTTTCTTGACTTTATTTATTATTTTTCTTACATAAATAAATAGTAAACTAAATCTAATATTTTTATAAATTAGGTAAATGATGGAATAATAAATATTCATAATATAACTACGAGTATGAAAGGATCAATGAATTGAAAAATTCTCAACATGAGTTGGATATATTTAAGAGGGCTGTAAAAGTATGTCCCCGTTTTTAAATATCCCTAAAATGCTTCGTCAATCCTGTTAAAGATTAAGTTTACCACATTCGAAAATATAATTATTTATTTATTATTTAACTGAATTTCTTGAGCTAACTTTGATATTTGAATTCGTAGTAAAATAATTTAATTGACTATTCATAATGATCAGACATTTTGATCCTGAGGTCAAAATTGAGTTCACTTTGATATCTCTTAAATTACGAGAAGGACATTCTTGAAAAATTTGTGCGACTTAGAAGTTTAATTTCCAGAAATAATACATATATTATACAGTACCGTCTTTACCATAAGGGCACAAGGGGCCAGTGCCCAGGGCCCCCTTCCTCAGAGGGCCCCGAAGGGCCGACAATTTCTCTCACATTTAATCTCAAAATACTCATTACACTTTTCTCAATGCCTGAATATCGATTATTTTTAGATTTATTCGAGTCAATATATTTATATGAATTTGAGTGACATCAAGCTTACAGGGTCTCGGTTGTGTGCGGTATGTAGACACGGTAGCTTCTTGTTTAATTTAAACTTAGTGCGCTTTTTGGCTGTACTAAAGGGCTGTTTTTGGTCTGATATAAGTTACCAGACATTTACTTGAGTTTATAAATTTTATAATCTAGAGTCTATAATGTCTATTTTCAAGTTACATATTATTTGACTTTTTATTCAGTTATTCAGTAATTTAAAAGTATTTCTGAACGCATCCTACCTAATTTACTAAGAACACCATCTAGCGATCATCCATGCAAACCGCTCCAATGCCAAATTCAAGCGACCATAAAAAATGTCGACTTTGTCTATGGTTGGGGCTTGGGGGAATCCCCGGATAAATTATGAAAAACTTTCAGTCGGAACTTTTTACCTAAAGTTATATCACTTATTTTCACAGAAGTGTCGTGATTTAATTTTGTTTAATGTAATTTGGGTAAAATTAATAGAACTATTGATTTGTTCGTTTAAATATTATTTCATTATGTCGAAAAGAACATATCTAAGTGCTTCACAAAAGAGAAAAAGTTTTAGCTCAAAAAGAAATCACGGAAAAACTTCCAAAATCATTAATTATATTAGATTTGATTACCCATAATAAAGCAGATCACAGTAAAAATATGTATTTCACTTTCTTTACATTCCAAAAGGGCCCCAAATTATTGTGTGCCCAAGGGCCCCAGCACAGTCTAAGACGGCCCTGATATTATACACTAGCAGTTCGCCTGATACATAATATAATATAGCCTTTGTCACACAGTGAAGTTGCACCTTTCTGCTGAAAGAATTTTTTACATCGGTCCAGTGGTTTGTATGTGAAAACGTTAGAAACATACAAAACACCAAAGCTTCCTCTTTATAATATTAGAGTAGATATTAACTGAATGTTGTTGCAGCGTAACTTATTGTTTTTGGCTCCTTAATTATGAAACGTGTTCATACAGACCCAAAATATATCATAATTATAAGGTATACCAAAAGGAACGCGGGCCAACCCTACATGGTTTTGGATGTGTGAAAATAAAATCCCTAATGAATTCCGAGCAGTTCCTTTGCGCAGGTCAAAGGAAGCCTCATCCGTGACGTGCAGGGCTCCCGTCTAGACTTGGGAGCACCGTTCGATTCTTTCGCAATTTCCTTCAAGGGCATCGAACGACCTTACGCTGTGATCAATGCACGTACAGCTTAGGGTATCGTTTTACAATGCGACGCAAATCGCAATTCTTATATATGTATTACGTACTCGAACCTCGCAGCTTTGTAACTGCGATATTGATAGATAAACGTAAATGACTCAAGAATTAGTTTAGGTATAAAGTAATAAGAGAAATGTTGATGTTAATTTTCACATACAACATGAAAGAATTGTCAAATATGGTTAAGTGAATCGAGATTATTTCATATTCACATACTACTGTATATTGTCTTTCGTTTGTGAATTAAATCAAATGGTAAGGAGTCATATTTGATAAATTTTGAAAGTATAGAAAATTTTTCATCACGAGGGGGGATTCGAACCGCAGCAACGGTTTGGCAAAGAACGCGGGTTCGTATCCCGCCTCGTGATCAAAATTTTTCTATTCTTTCAAAATTTATCATTTATAAAAAGCAATTCAATGCTATAAAACTAAAAATTTAAGGAGTTATATTTATAAACTGGCCACATACATATCGAAGATAAATCATTTGACTTTAATCGAAACATTTTGACCATTAGACGTGTTAGCCATGAAACAGTTCCAGTCTAAACGGCGAATTTTTATTTTCAAACCTATCGTTCTTTTATAATTCACGTTTCTATACTGAGGTCGTTACTTTGGTTTACAAAATTAAGTGGAACTCTAAATTTCAACAATAATTTAAAATCGAATTTAATAGAAAGATCAAATTTAATATTAATCTATGATTTATTTATTTACAATTAAATGACCTATTCTATAACATCAATGAATCCGATTAACAATATTACAAATATCATTTTAATTTTTATTTGAGTATTGTTAAAAATAATTCTTATTTGAGTCTCATAACCTGAGCTCAACGAAACTGCATCAAAGCCGCTCGCCGTTTTTGCGTATCAAAGATTCAAAGGCACCTCAGTACATTTTATTTCAGTGCCATTATTTTTGTACTCCACTTCAAACTTTATCCTAATTTGGTAAAGATTAAAATTGCTTGTGCCTCATAACAATATGCCGCTGACTACGTAATGTATGAGGGCGCTTATGTCTCCCAGTTTCCACCCCAAGCTGAGTGGCTGGATTGAATGGAAGCTAGCATATGGGGAATACCTAGTGTCGACGTTAACAAGGTCCTTACATTCAAATGTCCTGCGTATTTTGCGGAATACATAGCCGCAATTATAGTTATATAAACGCTTAGTACGACTGAGAGATGTAAGAAACGACGGAGATGGCGCGGGGTAGCAAAACATTTTATGTTCATGAATACATAGGTGCGTACATATTCTTTAGAGTAAATTATACGTTTTATACACTTTTTATACAACAATTTGCATAACGCTATTAGATTATAAAGACAATCATTTATTTCATGCTGACATTATGACCTCAAGACCCTATATAAATAAATTGCAAATGTTTTTGCACTTGTTTCTGTATAACACTGTTACTTTTGTTCAAAACTCGATTAATATATTTATATATATCGTATTTTAATATACGTTATACATATTTATTCCAATACCATATTCTTCTGACGGCGACAAATATAACTTAATTTTCAATTCAATTTATAGCTATCCTTTGATTTTTCTATTTCGTTACGCGAAATGCAATTTTGGTTTACTACTTAATTTAATTTCCAATTACTCGACCCCTGCTTTAATTCCTTCATTGGCGTAACCGCAATGCCTACCCTATAACCGCATTTAGAGAAGAATAAAATGATTAATTAATAGAAAAGTTAGCTAGGAGATTAAAATAGGAAAACATATCAAATTAGTTCACATAACTAATCATCTACGACTTCTTTGATAATGTGATTAAAGTTAAAATCATTTTTTGGTTTACTTAGGTAATTACAGCTTTTTATTATAACGAAACGTTTTGAAAACTATTTTATTAATCATACGAATAGAAAATACACCAAAAATAAATCACTTTATATGACATAATGTAAACAAAATTAAAGAATACAAAATTGTCTTTAATATAGATGTAGGAATAGCTCCCAATACGATATATTATCCTACTTAATTATCTTTGTTTACGACTAAGTTTCACAGCGTACCGAAAACACAGTTATTCGACCTGAATGTCGAATATCTCGTGTGCATTGGTACGTGCTAAACATCCATTGTTATCCGTAAATAACAATTAATCGCTATTCAGTGTGAACTAATGAGAAATTGACAAAATAAATTAAATGTTCAAATATAAACAATTGCTGTTTTCAAACGCATAATATCGGATAGTCTAGACTCTAGAGTCTTGACGCAAGACAACAATAATAATAATAAACATTTTTTTTTTCTTCAATAGTATTTGTAGCATATTATCTTAATCTAGATTTTAAGTTCTTCACTACTTTATCCTTCTTCCCTCTATCCTACTAATTTTATAAAAAATGTAAGTAATATAAATGCGAAAGTTAGTAAGGTTGTGTGTGTTGCTCTTTCACGCAAAAACTACTGAAGCGATTGCAATGAAATTTGGTACGTAGACAGCTGGACAACTGGATTAACACACAGGCTACTTTTTATCCCGATATTCCAACGGGATACGGACTTACGCGGGTGGAACCGCGGGGCGCAGCTAGTAAATTGTAACGTCAAATTAATAGTGAATAAATTTCTGAACGAGGCTTTGGCATCCACACGAAGAATTTATAAGAGACTACACGAGAAACCATCCGCAAACGCCACGCTACAAGTACCATAATAAATGTATGTCATGAAAATGCAGTACCTAATTACCAGATGACAAAGCATTGACATTACCCCAATTAGATCGCGCAGTTGTCTCTCTACAAACCGCAAATGATGTTTAATTAACGCCCATTATTATTTTCATAACAAATTACAATATATAGTGTATACAGTTGAAACAGTACATGTAGGTACAGTCAGATATGGTATGCAATATGATATGCAGTTATTCCAAGTTTATTAATCATTAGCCTTGCACTGCTTCGTGATTAGTACCTACTAATTAGGTCACGGATGTTACGCGTATTGTAAACTTGTATGACAGTATGACCAAGTTCGCAATCAGATGTTTTTATGCAATAATACTTGACGTGTCTTTTATAAACCAGTTAACGTCGTACGTATGCGATTTTTATACGCGTCACATTCTAATACCTCGTCTAACAATTTATTTTTTAACAATTACCTGATCGTGTAGCAATTGTTTTAATATTGAAAATGGCTCATAAATTACACTATTATACTCCTCAATAGGAATCCAAAATAGTGCAATTATGACACCCTGTGCTAAATACCTACTGTTACAGATAATTGCGTATGCGTTTATGCAGTGAATTTCATATTAAACAATGATAATATTTCTTCGAGCTTACATTTATACTTGTGTTTATTTCATTCCTCAAAAAAATGGTTAAATTCTCCAGACCTAGACATTATTTTGCCCTTACGAAAATGCAAATTATAGGAGCTGAGATTTAAGCCAAAAACCAGACATATAAGTCACCATTTCCTCAAAGTTTCTAAATATTACCTAGATAATAGTCAATTACAGAATATCACTTACTTGAGTGCTCGTAAACCTCCGACTGCCGGACCTGCTGAGGGTCCCTCCCCTCACATTGCTGTCAGACAGTTCGACCTCCACTCCACCATCGGCCGCCCTCCTGCGTGATAGCTCGCATAATTCCGCTATAGGTTGCACCTGTTTTGTATGAATACTGTCTATAATATTCATAAATATTCACGATTTTCATTTAAGATAAGGGAAATCTTTATATATATAAAATTCTCGTGTCACAGTTTTCGTTGCCAAACTCCTCCGAAACGGCTTGACCGATTCCTCTGAAATTTGGTAAGCATATTGGGTAGGTCTGAGAATCGGCCAACATCTATTTTTTATCCCGATATTCCTACGGGATACGGACTTACGCGGGTGAAACCGCGGGGCGCAGCTAGTATCCTATAAAAAAGTGTTGAAATTCCAAAAACATTTTATAGGGCAATATGGCTATTGATATGCCAGTAAATGTATATTGCATGAATAAGAATGTACCGAATTTTTTAAATTCAGTTTATAGGTAAAGGCAGACCAAAACAACCTATGTACGTTATTCATAAATTTAACAAAGATTTGAAAACAACTTAAATTATTATTGCATAGCAGCAGTATCAAATCTGACTGAGTCTTGTATCCATGAATGTAAAAAAGTACTCGTATTTAAGGTCAGAGTAATTATAATCAGTTACGGATATAAATCATTCGTTACTACAATAAGAATGAGAACTTTTTGGATACTGTTATTTCCTGTAACGGTTTGACTTTTGCTTTAATTTACCCACAGCATTCAACAAACGAAAACGCGTACATTGTTTCAAATCCCATGCAAATATGGATTGTTTATAATGTTATGTTTTATCATATTACGTCAATTAAATTTTGTATAGGACCAATGAATGTAAACATATGAATTAAATACGTTTTTATAAACGTTAAGCGCATTTTTTTTATTTGTAAATATTTACTTGGCATAAGAATGAATTTTAATCAAACATACCTTTACAGTCACAGATTCTTGACTGCTCTTAATGAGATCGATAACTTCTTCCCGACTTTTCCCTTCGACATTCACCCCATTGACTTCAATAAGTCTATCTCCTGGCAATAATCCCGTCTCACTGGCTCCTGGGTAAGACCCAGGTTCAGCAAGTATAACAGCTTTATAGGTCAGTTTGCTAACCATGATATTATTGCCATTGCATTTACTATCACCATTGACCATCGAATTTTCTTCGATACTCAACAATTCCCTCATATCTCCAATGAACACCCGTTCCTGGATCATTGCTCTGCGCAGACTAAAACCAAAATCATTTCTCGGAGCCTTCTGCCGCTGTATTGTTAGAACTCTTGGTTTAGGAAGTTGTAATGGTGTTAATGCGGGTAGCGGCAAATAGATATCTTCAAAAGTATTTGTCCTTGACCAGCGGTGAAAGCCCTGCGATTCTCCAACGGGCGAAGTGGAAAACGGAGGAGTGGCAAAAGAAGAATTTGTTGTAGTGTCCGTTAGAGAATCCGCACTTGGTGAGGTAGAAGTCACACCAAGGGAGCTGTTGCCGTTCGTTCTTGGCGCTTCGTCCATGTCCTGCCTGTTTATTGATGGATTCGCGTTATTTTTATAATTCTTATATTGATTTTCTACAGGACTATGTATAACTTTTTTGGTAAAATTCTGTACTTGTTGCATATCATCACTAGACGATGTGCTCTTTGACGGTGGGATACCATAAGAGATAACTTCATTTTGCTGAGTGTTACGCGCCAGAACATTCGAGTCTTGGCCGTTGATATAATCGACGGTGTCTGAATTGGGGATATTACTTTCTTGGGAATTAGAGCTCGTGTTACTTAATCGTGGACCTTTGAGTATGCCTCGCTTTGGTGGGCGCGGTGGAATGGGAGGTAGATTAGGTGCTTGTCGAGGACTATTGCTATTAGCATTGTTGGGATTGTTTAAAGAATTCAGTGAGGTTTCTGAACTATCAGATTGTAAGATGCCATCTTTTTTATTCCAGGTATGTGTAGCAGGGTATCCTGGTGACAAATGATTATTTTCGTCACTAAGGTTGGAGTTCGAACCTGAAGTGTTTATAACCGGATAATTAGAATAATTCGAATCTTGTTCAAGGTGAGCAAATAGCGATGCTGTATAGTCAGCTGTAATGCCTGACGGAAGTTTCTCTTTTTCTTTACGCCGACCCCGAAGCTTGAGCGATCGTCGAACCTGTAACAAAAAACACATTTATTGATTGGCTAATAATAAAGTATACCTCAGTGAGCATAAAGGTCAAATTTTTAAAGTTTGGATAACTGACAATTAGAAATAAATCCGTGCATTATTCGTATATATTTATAGGACCCCCTGTGTTTTGCAATAACAGGCTCACAATTGAGTTCCATCACCAAGCTATGATATGAGAGAAAGAATAGAAGACGCAAAACATGACCAAAAACTTTATTCCTTGTTGACGGAAAAGAACATAATGATCGATGGTTATTTCTGATGCGACGATGATAATTCGAGTTCCAGACATCGCAAAAACTCGAATTCCAAACATACGAGAGATCAAATTAAAATTTCAATGCTGTTAATGAAAGTGGTAAACTTGAATTAAACTTGTTTCGTTATTACAACAATGTGATAATATGACAATCGGTAAAACTATGATAACATTTACATATAAAAAAACAAACACAAATGCTTTGAAAAAGAAATATTTTCGATGTCACAACAATGACTAAACTCATCAACTCATAATATTTTATAAAGGCACTTTAAAGTGCTTAAATTTGACATATATTATAATATTTATATCATAAGTAAATCTTCTTATATTATTGAATCTTTTAAAGAATTCTGTATTTTTTCTATCTGCCTTTGACACTCAACTGTGTAGCCTGTATTGATTAGGTATTATAATATGTTATAAGTTTGTTGAAGATTTATACAAGATGTAATCATCAATTTATGAATTGCGATATATGTAATGGGTCGTAATAAACAGTTTATTTTTTTACATTTCATAGGAAAGAGCGAAAATAAAATATTACATTTTTGTCCTTTAAAAGTCTGTTAAATCGATTAACATATTAAAAATTTTGATATAAACATACACCACATATAAACAGACCACTATAAAAATATTCTTAACAAATGTTTACAAACAAAACAAATCTATTAAGGATTAACCTATTCGCTACAGACTCGCCCTACATAAAACACTCCTAACAGCACAGCATTCGTTTGACAAAACGCAGATGAATACAACGCAACAATTTGCCTAACAGCCCGCAAAAACGTACCAACGCCCCAAGATGCAATGCAATCAGCTTGAATCCATTACGTTCCACGTGAACAGTATCACCCATAACCGATCACAAAACCGCACGCAACCTACTTGGTGAGACTCGCGAGACGCTGTTACGAACTCATTCAGTAATCAATAATCATGTTGACATAAACAATGTATTTTAACAAAATAAACAAAACATTAATCAGATGGATGGATAATTATGTATCAACAGCTTTAATGATATAATAACAATTTGATATGATTATAAATGTAATGGAATGTCATTTTATTCTTTTTCTGTTCGCGATATTTAGTACCTAAAATAATATACCTAATAGGGATATCTCTTATTCTAAGAAATATCAGCAGATTAATGTGAATGTAGATGAAGTTTTTGACAGATGAAACTAGTTAAGATATAAACAAGAGATTATTATCAGTACGTGTAGGCATGTGAACATATCTTCTGATCGTGAGTTCATTTCTAGTGACCCTCGAATGTTGGTTGAAATTTAGAAAAACTTTTAAAGTCAAGAGCATTTATCTGTTTAGCTTGTTTTAAAAGCTTTGATATAATATATTTATTTAAGCTAAAACTTTTCTGAAATCACTCGGGCTCAGTAGTAACTTACAAGTGGTAATGCATTGTTTCTTAAAATATTCATTAACGACCTGGCACTTTTATACTATACTATACTATACTATTAAAGTAGCACTTGTAAAAAAAATCAAATCTCGCAACACAGTTCTTCTACTGTAAAACGTTGTCCATGTAATACCAAGTCGGTCACTAATTTACTCAGTTAAGTTAGAATCCTTTATGTTTTAAATAAATCAATCAACCTGGCCATTGCATGAAGACACAATTAAAATACAGATAATTTAGACATCCTACTAATATTATAAGTGCGAAAGTTTGTAAGGATGTGTGTGTTTGTTGCTCTTTCACGCAAAAGCTACTGAACCGATTGCAATGAAATTTGGTACGTAGATAGCTGGACAACTGGAATAACATAAAGGCAACTTTTTATCCCGATATTCCTACGTGATGCGGAGTTACGCGGGTGAAACCGCGGGGCGCAGCTAGTATTATATTTAATTAGATTATTTAGTGCGTCGCCAAGTCGATGCAGTACGAGTATTTACCTCCTCCAATCGTAAGGGTTCTTCAAGACCAGCCGCTATCCGTTCCCGTTTCTCCCGCTCTTTCCTTTCCTTTTTCTCCCGTTTCCTTCTCTCTTTCTCACCATCCCTCTCCTCATAGTTACCGGAGTCGCCGCTCGTTAGAACAGTCGACTTTTTTATGAAGTTGAACATGCTGGAATGTACCTGAAACAAAATATATTATAATTTTATTATTTATTTAATATTATAATTTTGAACATTAAAGCTGCTATCTAAAGCCATGTAGTCACGGCATAAACTCAATCTCAAACATTTATTTATTCCTATACTTTTTATATTATAGGAATGCAAACGAGCAGACGCAATGCCTCGTGGTAAGCAAATTGCGTCGCCTAAAGACGTCCATAAAGAGATTATGGGTGTTGTCTACTAGAAAGACAGTTTTTACAGAGAACCGCCGGCATCGGGACTCTGTATATGCTAGTATATATTAGCTGAGCAACAGTGGATCAACAATGTGGTTTGTTTGAATATATAAGAATAATGTAGTAGTAATAACATAAGATTAAAAAAAATATTGTGCAGGAAGGATATATTGTACTTATTACAAATTAGTTTGGCTCGTGCTCCTTTATTTTAAAAGGAAACAATGGCAAAAGTACTGTTTTTAAAACTCTCATTTACGGTAACTCATAACTTGACAAGTTTACTGCGGCTGCAGAGGTTTTATTTATGTCGCATCCGCTCTTACATTTGTCCCAGTGCACGAAGCAATCCGTTTTGCGATTTTTTTTGTAGGATACAAAATTCTGTGAGACATTAAAATCATGTAATGAACATGGTTATTCTTCCGCTGCACAAATAATGTATATATTTGTTTATTTCATTATTTATTATACAATGCACACATAGGAAAAAATAACACGCACAAAGCATTAGACGTACAATTGGCGGTCTTATCGCTTTGAAGCGATTTTTTCAACGAAACCTTGAGACATACGAAAATGAAAGATTCAAAAAGGTAGATGGTGCATATATGTATGTCATGACATTGAACATAAAACAGTCATATTATAAAAAGGAATCAAATTCGAAATATATTTAATTCTTTTGCATCAGATTTAAGACGGTAAGTGGAAAAATTCAATAAATTTTTGAAATTTCCATCGATAAGCGTTACACAAAAGATATCTACCTACTAATAGGCCAACAATGACATACTATAACATTGGACAGTACAACTGTAATCCATTATTCACTGGATACGCTGTACGTTCCACGCTGACAATAACCATACCGTTAGTAGCTAGAAATGATACGGCTCTATCCGAAGTAACAGTCCTCGCATTCTACTATATTATGTGCTCTGAATTAAACAGCCGCCTGAATGCATATCAACGTAAAGCTATTGTGCAACGTGAGGTGAAGAGGTAACATGCAGTGTTTATGCGCTGAGGTTCAAATACAATTTGATCACACAAATATACCTATCACTTTCTGTCTTTGTCAAACCAAGCGGTGGTGTATGCTTTATTGTGCGCTGACAAAAGGCTCTCTATTTAGCAATCTTCTTCTGAAGCATACAATGTGCCATTTTTTAGCTGCCGGCCAATCTTTATGGCACGTTTCGTATTGGCAAGCGTCCAAAAGTTGATCATTACTTTTTGTAAAGGACTCGTGTTTGCGAATAAATCATTACAGCGGTAAAAAGTTGAAGGGGCCAAAAAGTGGTTGAATGAATTTTTGTAGATCTTTT
The DNA here is from genome assembly GCF_012273895.1 of Zerene cesonia. Lineage (NCBI taxonomy): Eukaryota > Metazoa > Arthropoda > Insecta > Lepidoptera > Pieridae > Zerene > Zerene cesonia. The sequence goes on from NC_052103.1 coordinate 3,126,340, forward strand.
TTTAGTTCTGATAAAAGTCTTAACGAGTTCAAAAAGAGTATAAAAAGCAGGGCTTCGTTAGCTTGAATTACCAAACTAAGCTGGACTGAAACTAATCCTTTTTTAAACGGAGCGGGGCTTAAAAGACAGACACACTAAGAAAATTGATTTACACTGTAAATAATCATTTATTATCCTTGTCTTATTTTCAAATCAAATTGAACGTAGCTTGTAAAAATTCATAAAAAAAAATAAAAAATTTATGGAATGAATAATATGGATAAACTTTCTTTTTTACTGTCAACCCGTTAACCGAATCATCGCAAATCGCCAGTCATTGGCCTTTCTTCAAAACATAACACAAAGCCTACACATGACTTAAACTATAAGATATGTAAAAATTCTTTACGACAAACGTGTCCAGTATGATAATGTGTCAGTGGGCATCGACCCGAATACCTCACGATCCAGACTTGATGACGCCTACCGCATTTGATGACGAGAACCGCTTGTAACGTAATTAATTTGACACATCTAAGATTAGAGTCACGAGTGTATTTTAAAGATATTGTTTTGCTTCAGAAGGTACCTACTATATATTCATACTGCACTAGCTGCACTAGCTGCATTCTGGCTCTATGGAAAACATTGTTCTACTATATTTTAGGTCTACTGCTAATACTATTAGAACTCAATACCATTATGAGAAGAACAGCTAACAGCTAATATTTAAAAAGAACTGTCCGATTTGGTGCAAACGCTTCAAAATTATGCTCCTATAAACTAAAAATCCCATTATCCTCTAGATACCCGTAATTAATTTGATCTATGTCCACATCAAAAGACCTTCCAATTTATTGAATGGGAAAATTAATCCATTCACTCATTGAACAATGCTTTGATCGATAGCTTATTATCATATATTAATGAACCAAACAGATTTATTAGTGAATTGGAGATAGTGACGCACCAACTCCCGACATTAGAGAGACCTCGTAACCTTTCAATTGTTGAAACCAGTTTTCGTAATATCGTAATGCTGTAGGTCACAGCTCATAGCTGAATTAATACTGTAGAAGCTAAACGATTACTTCTATGAAAGAATATCGATCGATAAAATCAATCATCTAAAATATTACTAAGTATGTACTCAGATTTAATATTGAAAATAACTATGATTTTATACTATACTATCAATACTAATTAAACTATCAAAGAATCCTATCCCTACCACAAAATTATGACCGCGTGGGTGCGTGAGGAATGAATGGATTTTTGGTACTGTTTCAGGCAAAATCGGATCTAGACATATATGTACTTTTTATTTCAAATCCTATAATTTAGCTGTTGTTTGCAGCTTCAAGTAAGAAGTTTAGTCAAAATAAATTTTCATAGTAAAAGCAAACCTTCGTCCTCTATTTTATCCTCGTAGAACAAGAATTAACCATAATTCTTTTGTAGCAGATGCCTACATAATAATGCAGTTATGCATGGCAAATTTAAGCCCGATCGGTCCAGTAGATTGGATTGTCCGTTGATAAATCTCAGTTAATCAGTCGCCTTTGCGTTTTATACATGGTGTGTGGTAAACAATAGATCATAAGGTAACTGTAGGTAGAGGACGTTGTGGTGGTTCAGAAAAATACATTTTGTGATAAGTAAAAGTCCCTCGGTTTTCGAGATATTCGACATTATGTATAATTCTGGCAATGAGATTCAACATTAGCAAAAGAGATTTTTAGTATCTCTAGATAGATGCCTTTAATCGAATCTTAAACCACGGTTTCAAGGGGCGCATGCTGAGTTTTTTCTAAACAAATAAGTATGCTAAGTAAAATTTTAAAAGATAAGGTAAAATCTTTTACTATAGTCTAGATAAAATTTAATGTCTCACGAATAAGTAATTATTTACTTAATCATTTTTACTGTAAAAACATAAAAATTTCGACCTGAAAAAAGAATCATAAAAATACAATATAGTCGAATTGATAGCATCCTTCTTTTCTAAAATCGGTAGAAATTATATAACAAGTACATCCGTCCCATCGATAACAAAAATTCGTATTAATAAACATTTAAAAACATAAAGGGTTTAAGGCGACTAACCTAATAAATCGCCTAGATCCCAATTGGAGGTCGCATTGTCATGTATATATGAAGCCTTATTAGCAAGGTTAATTACGTTAGTGTTGATTCAAACAAGTCGTTTTATAAAAAAGCGATATAAGTAAGTATATCTATACTGTAGATAGATTTTAAGTGTATTCTACAAAACCTAGTATGTCCTTGAATGGAAAATGTACAAAAAGCAGTTAAGTATTCTAAATCTTCTTTCAAATAATTTAATTTTTTTTTTATTGTACGCTTTTATTTAAGTACATTTTTACTAATGAACTACAAATACGATAACGGATTGAGATAGTGTTCATTGTATTGTAACAATTCTGAATACTTAGGTACCTTTTAATATTATATCTCTCCTTTAATTAAAAGCAGGAGAAAGTGTAGTATAATAATTTCTCATTTCCCAACTATAAAGTTTCCCAACTAACTGAGTTAAGTGTGGCGTATTATTAAACAAGCGCCGTTGTAATAAATATGCCGGTAACAAGCCAATTAAGTACAATGTGAATTAATAAAGCAGGACAGTGATGACGTCATAGAATCATATGGCGCCCATTGCAGACGTCAATGCACTAGCGGCCCTCAACTAAACGTTAATAAGAAGCTATATAGGATTGCGTAATTAAAACAATTGAAAAGAAACGATGATCGACATACCAATAATGTTATGAAAACTTACCACTGCTACTACTTTCTGTTCCTAACGCATATTTTGAGGAAAGATATTATCTCGTAAGATGTTACTAGATTTGCGACAGTGTTTAGACAACATATGTCTAAACACTGTTCAATATGCAGAAATATAAGTAAATGTTTACTATAAAATCTTTATTTGGAAAGTAATCGTTTGATAAGATGCCTTCTGTCTCATGAAGTTTGTCTGAAAAGTTTGTTTGAAAAATGAAACGACAATATATAAAATCGAAATAGAATAAGTACTATAAATATTTAAAATACAACTAGGTACTACAGATCTTTCAATAATTAATCAGCTCTTAAATTACTCGACAGCGAATGTGTAGTAAATTCCTTTAAAAATAAAACCACTATTCATTTGATCTTCCGATATAAATTGGACACAATATAAATAGCCCGTGAGTCATTGCACGGCACCGCAGAAAAAACTGTATCGGTGTACGCTTTTATGATCACAACACAACTACAATTATCAGCCGGTTCTTGTAATTCGATTAATCGTATATCATACATATGTCATACACGTTAAATTTAAGAACATTTTATTTTGTTATGATTATTATTAATGAATATCTATTATATTGCTACCAATACAATTTATATTGACAGTCCGAATCTTCTTGTCTTGGCTTGAGCTTGGCGGCTATAGTTAATACTATCAAAAGCTTAAAGATATTGAGTGTTACTTCTTTAAAAGTGGAAATAAATTATGAAGTCAACACTAGATAACCTCTAAATCGAACACTACACATACCCGTTTATAAAATGTATCTACATATTGGATATATACATTTTTGAGGGTCATACATAAAGCTGTGTGTGACATCCCTAATAAGTCATTAGTTGTCAATGGTAAATCAATACAGAGGCCTGCCATTTCGTATATCGATTGGTACATTTAGCCACGTCACAATAATGACGAGTAGCATTTCTATTTTCAATCTTAGGTTCTAACCCGTAGACAAAGCAGCCCCTCTGCGAGAGAATACAATGCGAAAGTATCGCGCACGCGACATGCAACAATGAAGCTGAATAGGGCTGTCACTAACCAATTTTAATATATTATTTGTTTTATAATTTCACAATTGTAACTATAATTTCCGGAATAGGCATGTTTGTGATAAATTTAAAACACTCGACATTCGTATGTTCATATTTCTTATCAAATTCACTTAACGTTATAATATTTTAGAGTTTATCGATGTTAGCATTTACTTTAAAAAGTCGTGTAGTGCTCTTCCACAATCTATAGGTGACAACCCTAGTTCGGAATGCACACATCGACCTGCGGTAATTACCTCGCTTCCACGTTTGGCAATACGAGTTAAGAGCAAAAACATTTCATCTTACATTAACTCTCACTATTCAATCATGGATTAAACACATGTTTTCGTTCGAGATACGTTCTCATAAAGCTTTCCGCGTTAAAAACTAGAATGCGTCAATCACTGGCAAGCTTTGATTTATGTTTGTTCTTTGTATCAATGTGTTTATAATTCATATGTACCTAAATAATTTAAAAATCTACTGCACCGAAATAATTAAATTTAAGAGTATATTTATTTTAAAAGAATAAGACTTGTTCCATTATTTAGATAATTAATCCATCCATAATATAAAGTACAAATTATATAAAATGTCATTCAGTTTGTTCAGTTTTAAGTTCGCTTTTTTGCAAGTGACGGCACGTGGTTGTTTTTTTATATGTCAGTCATACCTAACACTAAATCAGAACAACTAAGCAAACGTACAATTGTTTACACTAACAACCACTAAACTATTAACCTAAATAATATAAACGAACGGTTAATTTACATAAGGAAAGTATTAACGCTTTAAATAAGCAAAATTCATACAGCAAAAGATTTAATGAGGGACGAACGCATATCGTGCTAGCCACACGAGCCGACTCAGTCACTACTCACAAGTGACCTTAACATTCATTATTGACACAGTTGTGTGACTGTGGTTGTATTCCACCGTGTCGCTCTGTAACAACCGTTTGTGGTACAACAATGATAAATGTACACGTTTTCTGTTTAATTATTTTAAATTTATTTAAATACACTTACTAATAAGACTAATACGTTTATCACTCATTGCGAATAATTAATGTAATATAATAACATTATCGACTTAAATGTTTTTATTTTCATCGTGAGTATATAAATTTTAGGAGGTAATAAAATGTTTTTGTAATGTGAATGCCACTATGTTTGTTAATAGATGTCTAGTCATTCATTCATTATTCTACACCGTTTTATAAACACGGTGTTGTAATCAAATAAACTCCTAATGTATTTGTATACAACAAGTTCGAATCTGATTAATCAATCAACACAAACAATAACATATTAACAGTACATTTCCCTTGCACCTCTTCACTCGACAAGCACTTAACGAGACGAGTTCAAACACCTGATTACGCAATGTCTTGAGATGATTCGTCTCCATTCACCAACGTGTTGTAATGAGATCGATGAAATGACTTATTATTATTGACGCAAACAACCTGCTTATGAAAGGTTGTAAGAAACAATCGTAACGCGGTATTGTTGAGGTGAACAATTTCATAATTTGCTCGCTGTAGTAAGTAACTATATTAATAACATTATGACTTTTTCATATAGAAGGCGTTCTTTGTGGGTGTCCGTGCGCTCGTCGACGCCATGACGCCGAATTGTGTTAATGTGAAATATTACGTGGTTACGTATATTACTATAAAGTTAATTATTTTTGTTATATTTATTAATTAAAACCTAATAGATGGCTGTTTAATTGGTTTTCGATGATTTATTTTGTGTTTATAATAAAATTTGTTTTAACAAAACGAGTTAATGTTCTTTGTATTGTTTCTTCTATTTCATACAGTTTTTTGTTCCGGTACCAAATGCGAAATCGAAGCAGTAGTATCGTAACTCAGCTCCAGAATCGAAAAATCATTCGATATTACGCCTGTAATATCGAATGATTTCTCATCAGAGCTGACTGATCACGCTTGATACTAGAGCCTTCTAGTGGTATTATACTGTCAGACAGAAGTACAATGCTCTATCACGCACAAAGAACGAACTCTCTCCGACAAAGCCATTAGTTATCGTTTACGGAAATTGTTATGCTTGATGTCAAGGTTATAACCAATGGTACAGAACCTTACAGCAAAAAAACACATTGAAATGGATTTAATGACAATATTCGTAACAAGACGAACTATGAATTAAATTTAAATGTGTGTACATTATAAATTCTTAAATATTTAAGTTCTATTTAGTTTAATAGAACTATTGCTGAGTCAATTGACTAATTTTAAAGAAATGCTAAGAGGCATATTTCCCTATATATAGAGCACTAGTTGTAAGTACAATGTTCCATAATTAACTACTGTATTATTTTGTATCGCCAGCTGTCTATCGATCAGTGATCAGTACACATCTAGTTTAATCTACGTAAAGCATCAACAAAAACAGGCCACTATGTAGATTACCAAGTGACACACAAAGTTTTCTCGCAAGCCCGCCGTGGTATGTTGCAAATGTGTCGTAAATTCAGTCAGCGTCAACGCAACTCATGTTTAATTCTAATCACAATGCATAAAACTGTCTTTGACACCTCGCAGTTGTCGCGTTGAATTTCAATAATGTTCAACTAAGTACATATTTGACAAACAAGTAATAACGTGTACATCGTTTTTTTTTTTTTGTTAAAAGTTCTTTGACCTTTTCCTTTAGGTGTCAATCAATTCAAATATAAACAACTATAAAAGTCATAGTGGAGGAGACCACGATGAGAGACGAGAGACGAGAAGACGATGAGACCTATTATTGCGAAATGTCTCTAATAATAAATATTAACATGCTTATAAATAACTTGCATACCGAAAAGTGTTTATGGCAATTTTTTTATTAATAAGTAAATTAAACCACCACCCTCACTTTTATAATAATAATCAAGAAATTTTATATCAACAGATAGCTTTTAATAAAGAGAATAATATGCCTTGATAGGCTTGCCCACAATCAGATAGATGAAGGTTTACCTTATACTTAGACTATTTATGTATAAAAATTAAAAGCTCTAGGTCCACTTTCATTTAATTTAAAGACAAATTATTTTCGGTACATTATCAGATATTACCTGATAATGTACCGAATTCGATTTATCAGGTATGTGAATTAAGTGCTTTTTATTTTAAACATCGAAAACTCCGAATCAATCAACCTGGCCTTTTGCCTGAATTATTTCAATTAAAGGAAAACTTAATTGAAGGATTCATTTCATAGATAATGTAGTGTAAAGTGTAAACAAGGTAAGGTTCTGTACTAAAAGTTTGTATAGATTAGTTTTAGTTGTATTTATCGGCGTCGCCATTTTCTCATCAGAGCTGACTGATCACGCTTGACACCAGCCAGCCGGCCGTGTGTAAAATAATATAGGAAGTCTGCAACTAAACACTTGCCTATTACTTCCGCAATTCAGACATAGACGATGTAATTCTATACAATTAACATTCAGACTTTAATACGAATTATTTATTAATAAGTAGTAAAATTGATTTTAAATCGTGCACCCAGTTCTACTTATCGAGTACTGGCTTTCCGCCTGCGGCTTCGATCGCGAAGTCAAACAAACAATCAGCCTTCCGCGTTTATGATATTAGTCAGGATTTAACTTGAATTTACTAAATATATCTCTCATCCAACTAACTTTTCTACTGAAGAGTATTTTTCATGAAAATGAATTATTAACATAGGACATACTGCAACTGTTAGTTTCCCCACATAAATCTTAGTTCACAACTTATTGGCGTTTCAGCAAAATACATGGGATCAACTCTAGGAACGGCATAAATAAACTTTGCAACATCCGTAAATACTGCAAAGTTTTGTTCGTTTGAATAGATTTTATCTGAACATGATTATGTGATATATTCCTTGAACTGTTCCCAATTTTGCCTGCTTTGCGAAAAGAAAAAAGATCTATTTAAACAGACAGATTAAAAACTAATATATTCATACTAACAGTGACATAGATATATAACAATAGTCACAGGACGTCAGCAGCTGACCATCGGGCACCGTAGCCCGTTAGCTGGGTACCTACACTCGCGCTTCCGCGCGGGGTCATTGTACCAAGTACCAACTGTTGCGGAAGAGAGGAAGTTTTATATGATAACTATTCTCATACATACAATGGATTGTGTGCTCTGTACACATGTGAAAAAGGATTAAAATATCATGGTTATTTGTCTTGCAGACCATATCTATCTAGAATAGAACATCGGACAAATGCTCGGAGAAATAATTACGTAATGTGTTACTATATATGGCCAAGATTTGTGCATTTTTTATGCGTCCAAGTCACGCTTATACATAGTACCTAACGGATTCAAGAGGTATTTATGTCATTGTAACGGATATGCTCAAAACTTGATTCTGCAAAGAATTAGCGAGCGCTGAATATGCGAAATTTTAGAGGTCAAAATTAAATGTACTCTGCAAATTCGTGTAACTTATTATTCTCGTTACAGGATACTAGTTTTTGTAGTCATAGTAGGAAAATTCAAAAATTGCTCATCAAATAAGGGCCTACTACGGTCGAACGATCGTGCCAAATTAATAAGTTCTACATGAAATTTTTCAAGTAATTCATAGTTTATTTACTAGATGCTCGTACCGGATCCGCCCGGATATCAAGATTCCTGTTTTATCCCAAGGGAATGAAATATTTAGCATTTTATAAAATAAAGGAAAATTATCGTAAAGTTTAATACTAATAGCGATTTATTAGCTTAATAGCTGTCTGTCGCTTTACAATATTTCGATAATAACGCTATAATTCTTAACATATTTTACATAGTTTTCCCTAACTGTATTTGTCGTCTTTATAGTTTATGATGATATATTGATATATACCTAAAATTAAAAGTTGCGTGACAATCAGAAGCTATTTATAATATTAGAGTAAGTAGTTCATTTTAAATACTTAATTTTCTTAAAGCATGCAATGCGGTTATAAAGCGTTTTTAAAATAAGCATCATACAAACACTTAAATTATTAAAAATTTCTTAGGCGACAGAGTTTTGTTTTTAACCCACTTCAGAAATAGGACGTTGGCAATTTCATGAAAATAATTATTCTCTGTCTTATATAATTTTATGTTGTACACTTTTAATATTGGAAAGTATAACCAACTCAGAACAAATAAAAAAATTACTTTTATACTACATATATCTATTACAGCAAGCCACGTTTTTAGTTAATTACACGGGATCACAATTAACGTTCTATTAGGGAAAAAGTGGCTTATCTGGCGAGTTAATTTACAACATACGAGTTTCCAATATTTAAAGCTACTTATGATGTAGCTACGCAATAAATAGATTTTAATTATTTGCAACAATTATACTTCCATATAATTCGGCTCCGCCCGAAATATAAATAATAGCTGATATAGATAGATGATATAAATATAGATAAAATGTAGCCCATTTTAAGTTGAATCAAACTGCACATGGTTTGCTAATTTGTTTAAAATCGGTTAAGCAGTTTAGGAGTACATCGCGAATAAACAACGTGACACGCTATTTATATAAATTAAGACTAGCTGTGACCCGCGGTTGAAACCGCGTAAGTCCGTATCCCGTAGGAATATCGGTATAAAAAGTGCCTATGTGTTATTTCAGCTGTCCAGCTATCTACGAAGCAAAATAGTAGATCGATTTATCGCCCCCGAAACCCTCTAATACTAAATTTCATGAAAATCGTTAGAGCCGATTCCGAGATTCCAATTATATATATTGCTCGTTTAAAGGTATAAGATTATAAAAAAGAGATTATGCATGTTGTTATTTTATGCATATTTAGGAGCATATATTTAAGTAATGTCCCTACATTTAATTGTGCGACTGTAAAACGAGACAGGTCTTTAGTATTACATAGAACATACGAATCATCCCCCAAGCCCAGTTAGGGAACTTGGAATCACATATAGCAGGAATACTGCCACTTGAAAGCGGCTTATTCAACCCGAGTGCTGCAATGCGACATTATCAAATAGTAAATTGTCGAACGCCGCCGAGTTACGAGATGCTGGCTTTTACATTGTCCACGCTTTTCAGATCGAAATTGCCTAACTGTTACGTTCGCTTCGATGAAAACATCGCGTGATTTATATATATGTAGTACACAATAATGTGCGTTTTGCGACATCGTAAATACCTAACTGGAGTAAGCACGGTAATATTGTTGTAAAAATCAAGATACCGTTCTTGTATGTGTGAGTGTAGAACAGGCAATCGTTTACACAACGGCTTGACTCGTTTTACACATACCAATAGATACTACGCATTATCAAGGCACCTTTAAAGATTAGAATAATGCTTTCACTTTTTGTTGATGAATCAGAATTTCTATTTGAAGTTAATAAATGTACATACGTTAAATTATCTATTAGCGATCTTTATTAATGTTATATGACGTCAAATGCATATGCATCTACAAAACGAATGTTACGAGATGGGTTTATGTTATGACATGCGTGCCGCGTGGGTTTCGAGTTTAAATTATATTTGAATAGTTTCAGACGACAAGCATTTAACTCAAAATCCTACGCCAGACAAACAGACAAATTGTTATAGATTATTTGCGCATTTCATAAAATTCTGTCGATAAATATTTACCGACACAATCCATTTATAGATGCAAAAAGAATCTTATGATTCTCTACTATTATAAATGTGAAAAATAACTCTATCTCTCTGTCTGTCTGGATTTCACGCCTAAAACACTGATATGGACGAAATTTGGTGCAAAGATTGCTTGAGACCCGAAAAAGATTCTAGGATAGTTTTTATTTCGGAATTCCGATGAGAATGGAATAAAACCTTAAGACAATATATGTTTTTGTTTTACTACGCGGACGAAGCCGCGGGCGAAAAAGTATGATCATGATGCTAATACATTTATTTGAGTATTCATAATGAACGGAAACGGATACAGTCACACCTTCCACTAAATTTGAATAAGTTACATTGAGTCATAAGAACTTTTCCTTGCGCGAATAAAAAAGGGTCGACTTACTATGTAATGCACACAAATAGACTTAATATAAGGAAGCTTAATTACATATACCGTTGTTAGGTACCTTCATAAGTTCATATAATAGATAATATAATTCGCCGTAAGGGAAAAACTCAAATTTCATTCCGTTTTAAATAGAGAAACACATCACAAAATATTATAGATTTCCAGAAGGTTCTAGAGATCGATATTAATTTAGAAACCTCAAAGTGTTTTGTAGGTAATCAATCAGAAATATTAATAATAAGGAAATAGTTACGATTTCCTCTACATATCCTAACTAATACATTAAATACAATAAAATTGATGTTTGTTTCATTCACGTCGCAGCTGATAGATTTTAAGGCATACTTTTTTTCTATTGCCCTATTTTCTATTGTGCAGACAGACAGGACAGCCACCTCTGGGCAGGCAAAACATTATCGTATTTGTATGCAATGTAATATGTTAAAACTATAACTTATTTATTAAGAGCACTTGATGGTTATCACCACCGCCCCTCAACATTTATTAACAAAATCTTTAAATTTCAATTACATAAATAGCAGACTCGTGTATTTTGTAATCCATTAAGAATTGATATACCAATCTACATATGAATTAGCCAGAGTAACAACTGACAAGATTTTAAATTTATTACATGACCTATTAATAATAATATTTTGACCAAATTAATCCTGTCCTAATTATGCACAACTTCACTGCATCCTTACTGTTCATAAAAATTATGTAATGTTAATTATATTTCAAAATTAATTGTTTGCCGGCAACACCTTCACAACGGTTCTTGAAATAGCTCATGGTCAGAAGTGATTCAACTGAGGAGAGAGTGAGGAGATCGCTTCTGAGCAATCCACTAGTATGCTTTCAGGAAGCAAAATTTATCATGAAATACTATACTATATACATTTAAACAATTATACATTCTTCCGTGTCTACAGATAGTATTTCTCTATAAGGAGATGCAATATTTTACAAAACTGAATACTTAATGTTAATGGTTGCCAATATTCAAGGACATTAGAATATTAATATACTTCCCCTTACAATTATGATATTCAACAAGGAAACAAAATGACTAAGCAATTAAGAAGATATTGTGCCAACATTCACTAATCCATTCCACAAATGTGACCTTATTATACTAATTATGTTCATAACAAATACACTCAATAACAATATGGATGATATTATAATGAAAGACAACTATTATTCAATGTTACATATGCTTGTTGAAATTTATTTCCTTGTGAACATAGATATTTTACATATAACCAAATAACATATTTTAATCCTTAAATCTCTTTACTAAGTTAATCTTAACTTCTGATAAATTTTGGGAATTAATAATGGTTATAATTCATTTGAGAAGTAGATTGTGCTTTCTTATTCTAATGATCTTAGTCTAATGTATATATAATTTTCATTATAGGGGTGTGTAGGAAAACAGATGGTAATGTATCTTATGTGTCCATTGGCTGTCTGATAAAACCTTGATTTTAAGGAGAATATTAACAATCTAATGGTAAGTAACCAATATGAAGTTAATGCATATAATAGTTCTCAGATAGATATTCATTCAAGAAATAGTACACTATAGCTTAGTTCAAAGGAGAATACATTTGATATTCTGGTTAGTATTAAAGGTATATATATTTATTTTCATTCGAATTTAAATTATGGTATAAATCAGATTTTAATAAATAAGTAATATATGTTTTATTGCTCTGCCAAGTAAGCAATGCAATATTGTAAGAGATTAGTAGGAGGGCAAATATTATATAGCTCTTATCAAGTATTGGTATTGAGGGATACGATATATAACTTAAGAAAATCGAGATACATTTACACAACATCGCGTTAAAAAGGTTGTAGGTACCTTATAATTTGTAATTAACAATATTTACTACATTTTTTCATTCCTTCGTTTGAATAAACCACTTCATCAGATTGCAACGTAAGTTTAAGTCTTAAAGATAAACAGAGAATGTTTTTAACTGTGAACGATATCCTACAGTCCTCGTATAAGTTAACTTAAATATTTACTTACTAGTGCTATTTATAAGTCACAAAAGGGTGTAGAAAATCCTCAAGAGGCCTACAACCAACAGCACACAAGAATACCACAAAATCTAGTCATTATACACGTATTATAATCACTTCACATAAAAAACAAATATTAGAACACATCCGCAATATGACCGAATAATGCATTACACAGAATTCACAGAAACTATGAAGGTATACAACGAAAACTTGATTCCAGTCGCGATCAAATAAGCTAAGGATCGCTTTGACAGATGTAAATCGCGTTACAAACGAAGGCGTTGCCAAAACGTATTCAACTTTAACTTGCACCGAATAAACTAATGTACAAGCTCAACCTACGTAAAAACGAAGTAGGCTGCAGTAAAAAAAGCACTTTGATTACCCGGTATTATAAAAAGTCATATATGTTTTCAAATACGATTCGTGTCAAATAACATTTTATTTAGTAGCGTTATATTTCGAATGAATGGAGGTGTAACGTTCAGGAATTTCGCACTACCTATAGGTTAATCAAAAACAGAATATAATATTTAGTACTGATAATTGAAAAACCGTATTTCACATTTCCAAAAAAAAAATCGCGTTTTATCAAAAATTACAGTTGTATTTATGCCTCATCTTTAATTATTGTATGTGTTAGTCATCTAGTGTCGAATAGATATAACTTTTATCCTTCTAAAAGTAATTCTATTCACATATAGGTGGCGCAATTCAAAATGTTTTTGTTATACGAAATCGCTAGATGGCGTATATCGTGTCATTTTGGTTTGATTTTCTTATTCGGTATGACAATTTATTTTATACAAATACTGTACAATAATTGTAATTTTAGTTGAAGGAGGATTTACAATTTAGTTAGTAAAACTATGTATTAGAAGTAGTTAATAGACCAACATTAAAATCTTACAGTAATTATCTTACGCACGCCAATATAGGTCTCAGGGGGCTGATTTTTTTCCGACTTACTTAAAATTTATCGTTATATCATCACCAAATTATTAAAAATTTCTAATAATTTTTAACTTATTATGTTATTCTGATATCAAACCTATATTACTGCAAAGATTCATGAAAATCAATTCAGTAATTTTGCGTGAAAGTGTAACAACCCACACATCCTAATAAACTTTCGCATTTATAATATTAAGTAAGAGTAGGATTAGTAGGATTTGTAGGACTAGAGCTTCTTGGCTTCCCTCGCGTACCAGGTATGTTTAAGAAAAAGGCAACCTGTGTTCGATCCAATATAATTCATATTTGTCTGAAAGGTCATACAGATCCGATCAGCTGATTTTCCGTGAAAGAGTAACAAACATCAATACATTCATACAAAGTGTTAGTTAGTAGACAGTATGAAAACGGGCTGGCTTGTGACACATGCCTTTAGAATGGATATAATGGATACAATCATTGTAACGGAGTACTACTACTAGTCCTTAATTTTTATAATGGCCTGTAGTCAAAACTTCAATAATTATGTAAGCTCCTAATTGACGTTCCCATACAGACGGAGCGCTTCGTTCTATCGTAGCGCTTTTTTGTGTATGTTTTATTAACACTTCGATAAAATATTTACTCATAAGATTTGCTGAAAATATTTAATATCGATGTTGAAATTTAATAAAAAACAGAGATGGATATTTAAAAAAAAATTAAGACATTCACAAGTCGGGTTAAATAATCAATTTAAAATGCGTTAAAAAGTCTAATAATTCCAGTTATTAAACCGCTTCAAATCGAACAGGAATGGGCAAATAACAAAACATACCTTCGCTTGCGGCCGATTTATTAAATTCGAAAAGAAAACAAAACCACGCATGCATAGAAAACTATTTATTTAAATACACACCGAAACTTATACAACACAATGTTTGCATACGCCCCCCAACTTCAATTATAATAAATATAACACAATCGTGTGCTGATACAAAGCATATAAAAGAAATTAAAGACAAATAGGTTCTTAAACATGTAGTTGTGCTAAATAATAAAGGCATATTAACGATAGGAGAATGTTCAGGGCTCAGCCCTGCAGTCTTGTAGCTTATTGTACTTTGTAGACTCTGGTGCAGGTCACGTCTTTGGCCGTCATGACCTGAAAAGAAAGTTACATAAATTGCAATATTCTAATTAATAAATGACATAATAGGCATCGGCTAAGGAGTAACTGCTATAACTTGTGACCGTACCAATCATTGCTTAAACACGATTTTTTATTACTTGTAATAACAGCAGAATTCTCAAAACTTATATTTGCTAACTATTCATATCTCGACGAACAGATAAACAGCAAGGCAGACTAATCGATGGACAGCAAAGCCCCAAGAATAGGGTCCCGTTATACCCTTACGGTACGAAACCCTAAACAGAAGACTAGCGTTTATTTTATTTATTTAATGGTATTTTACGAGTTGAATGAATAAGTATGCTCTTGCTTATTCAAATTTCTTTAAATGCTTTTGGTAGAATTTAACACGTACCGCTTTCATTTCTTCGGGGCCGAATTCTCTGGTGTACACCACCTCTGTACCGTCTGCGGCCTTCTGCACTTGCTTCAGGGTGTTTCCTTCAAAGGTGCACACTGATTTTACCTGTAAATAAAATGTAATAACTATAAATTTTGTCAAAAACTCTGTAGCTATAAAAGATTTTTTTGCAAATCGCTGGTTAATAGCCAGTAATTGAAATCGATCAATCGATCATACACATTGCATCCGCCTTTTCAGCTTTAGACTTTTTTACTTATGTATTGAATAAATAAATTTCTTGTTTCAGTATTGCTTATTTCTGATTCCAGACATATAAGTGCCTGTGTAAATTAGGGTAAAAGTTGTAATAAAAGCTTAATTTGCTATAGATGTATAAACTATACGCAGATATTATTTTACGTTGGAATAGTCATTATAACATTGCAGTAACCGGTATAAAATGCAAAAAAATCAGCGCTATCTAGCATAATCTAGGTCGCCCACACATCATGCAATACAATATGGTAACGTAATTAGCTAGTCCATGTTATTTTTTATGATATAAAATGAGTAGATTTTATATCATAATGGGAGGTAGATTTATATTTTTAAGAATTAAACCGTTAGAAATACAGACCTCAATTTGTTTAATAGTTTAAAGGTTTATTAAATAATAATTTATTTAACAATCTACCTTCACAAATAGTCGATATTTAGAAATTACCATATTATAAAACAACTTGATATCAGTTGGAGCATATATTTGACGTTAAAAAATTTGAATATCAGAACCCGTTATAAATTCTGTTTTAATATAAATTATACCTTTTTATACCATTGTTTCATGGTTTAGTAACTCGGTACATTAATTAGTTAGATATTCAGAAGTTAGACACGCAGTCTGGCATTTTTATAGGTAAGATTACTAGAATCTTGAATATTGTATTTATTTAACATGTACCTCTACCCTAGTCTTAAAGAGGAATAAATTGATGTGTTGCTGTTAATTGTAGTCGATAACTTCAAAAACACATATTAGTGTTTTTTTTAATTTTGCCAGTGTTTACCTTATTTTTACTCGGGTTAATCCATGTATCAGCTATCACAGCTATCAAAAAGTTGTAAAGTTTGTAAGGATGTGTGTGTTTGTGCAAAAACTACTGAACCGATTGCAATGAAATTTGGTACGTAGACAGCTGGACAACTGGAATAACATAAAGGCTATATACATAAATATACAGT
The DNA here is from genome assembly GCF_012273895.1 of Zerene cesonia. Taxonomy (NCBI): domain Eukaryota; kingdom Metazoa; phylum Arthropoda; class Insecta; order Lepidoptera; family Pieridae; genus Zerene; species Zerene cesonia. The sequence continues at coordinate 3,142,977 of NC_052103.1, forward strand.
AAGTCGTCTCTACACACGTATTTTAGAGAGCATTCAGTCGCATTGTCAATAATACGCAAAGTCGTAAGTGCACATAAATTGCCCAGATTGAAAAAGCGAGTTAAGGGAAGGATTGAAGACGGAACAGGAATGGATCAGGAAAGGCGTGGACAATATGGGACTTGGCTATATTTGTCAAATCTTTGTTTTATCGCGATCAAAGATCAGGGGCAAATTAAGGAATCAGGAAAAATTTTGGGATCTTTTATATATAAATTTTTATTTGCTTTTGCACAAACCTTGGCACCATCAGCGCGTTCCTCATCGAACTCTTCCCCTGGCTTGAACTTCATTTCTGTGGTCTTGAAAGTGGATGACGTAACGAGCACGAAGTTGTCTCCATCTTTCTTCAGTTCGACGGTAGGTGTAACAGCGTTCGCCGCTTTGCGGGTGATCAGACCAACACCTAGAAAGACAAATAAATGTATTTTTTACTAGCTTTCCGCCCGCGGCTTCGCCCGCGTGGAATTCGGTTATATCGCTTTCATCTCCCTGTTTCAACTCCTTCTACCCTTTTTTTCGCGATAAAAATTATCCTGTCTCCTTTCGCAACTTCAGTTCTACCTTCATACCAAATTATATCAAAATTGGTTCAGTGGTTTAGGCGTGAAAGCGTAACAGACAGACAGACAGACAGAGTTACTTCCGCATTTATAATATTAGTAGGGATTTATTTTATTTATCCAAATCACATGCCATTACAGGATACAATCCAATGCGACAGGGACTTAACAAGGAAAAACAAAATTACAACTAAACCTAAGTAATTACCTAACTAACAATGATTATAACATCATACTATCCTACTAATATTATAAATGCGAAAGTTTGTAAGGATGTGTGTATGTTTGTTACTCTTTCACACAAAAACTACTTAACCGATGGCAATGAAATTTGGTACGTAGATAGCTGGACAACTGGAATAACACATTGACAACTTTTCATCCCCATATTCTTACGAGATACAGACTTACGCGGGTGAAACCGCGGGGCGTAGCTAGTATTATATATATCATAACCCATGCAACGTCATTCAATGGACATCAACATGATATTGTCCATATTTCGACTTGCCTATGAACTATGAAGCATGAGTAACATGATTTGAGCGAAATTTTCACTGAAATGGACAAAGCAAATAAGTCACTGGTGGTCCATTAGCATATAATAGATAATAATATTGTGACGATTTCCTAGAAAAAAAAATGTTCTGAAGGATTTTGAAACAATTATGTAAGCCACAGTGAAGGTTTTATACATTAAAATTAATTTTACTGTCGTCGTAAAAAATAATTAATTTGTTACTTTCCAACAGATAAAAACTGCGATGTTTTTTCTCAATGTTCTTATTACATAATATAATAATAAACTTTACCAAGTCTTCTCATGAATTCATCAAAATTCTCGGACGAAATTAGTTTATACTTTTTGCCCAAAGTGAGGTTCATTTCCGTATCTACAGATAACATTTTCTTATTATTTTATATTATTATGCTTAAATGATTCAATTAAAAAAAATAGATACGCTTATCGATTCAATGTTCAATGCTAATTGCATTTGTGACGTACGCCTCCTAGGTGACGCGTTTTTTTTTTTAATTTTCATTCAAACAAAGAAGATTTCAGTGGCCAAAGTAAATTATAATGAACTAGCTTTCAACAAGTTCACCGCGGTGAAAAGCTATCATTCCAAACTATCTCCAAATAAATCACTTCGTCATAAATGAAAGACAAACGAACACACTCTCGCATTTATAACATGACTGTTATAAGCATAGCTGAATTGTGTGTGGGTATTTCATCCATAAACGCATGATAGTTTATATGTGTAGGTGCACCAAGTTGGACTTTACCCATTAATTCAAATAACAAGCCCATCAAATACAATATCCGTTGCATACCGCATTCTTGACGTCCGCAGACCCTTGGGACGTAACTGTTCATAATATAAAGATTAGTAGGCGACTCATTGCGAATATAATATGCGGAAAACGTAATGCGAGCGCCAAACCGGTAGCTAGTGCAGTGCCCTAAGGGACGGATGCGAAATGAATCGATAATGTGGTTTAACTATATCTTGTTATCGACTTTCTTCCTGGTAGAATAAAAGGAATATAAAGTTGTTACTTTTATTCAATTTAATACAATTGATTTATTAAAATTCTGTTTTACGATTATAACACAATAATTATTTTATTCATTAATTTATAATTATTTTATTCATTAAATTACCGATAGCATAATAATTCACCGCCTCAAAATAGATACAAGTACACTTGTATCTGTACTATTGTGTACTTTGGACCGTAAATCTATTGATAGTTATTTAATAAAGCAGTTAAATGCAAAAATGCGGCGTAGTTTATTTAGCCGGTATCATGTGGGTCCATTAAATCCTCCGAGATCGGAGTTACTCTTATCACGCGCAGATGAATCAATACAATGCTCGACATTTGATTGGATGGTTTGTGGGCGCGGCGCGTTCCTATTGGTTGCTTAGACGTGGTACGACGTCAAGGTTAACGACCTATAAATTGGCGTAATTTTTCAATTGAAAGTCCATTCATATTGAAGTTTTGTTAGGTAATAAATCTGTCTTTGAATATCTTGGTATGACAGTTTTGTAAAACATCCTTCGAATAAATTGAATGATGGACTTTAATAGAACCTAGTTTGCTGCAATCAATATATAAGTAATTGATATTTATCCTATTCATAGAAACCGGAATTTGTCGATCGCAAACCCGACGCAGGATACGCATTCATTGAAAAAATATCTCGTCAATACTAAAAGCAGAGCAAAATGCTGCCAAATTGAAAATTATTACATTCAAACTACATATTACATATGCGTTGCCAAGCTACCGGATACAAGAAATATTTACAATATACATAGAAAGTAAAGCCTCAAAGCGATTTTAAGATACGGATAAAATAAAACGGAATTATGATTAACTAGCTGCGCCTAGCGGTTTCACCCGCATAAGTCCGTATCTCGTAGGAATATCGGGATAAAAAGTTGCCTATATGTTATTACAGTTATCCAGCTGTCTACGTACCAAATTTCATTGCAATCGGTTCAGTAGTATTTGCGCGAAAGAGCAACAAACACACACACATCCTTACCAACTTTCGCATTTATAATATTAGTAGGATAGTAGGATTACGAAATACAAACAAGTTCAAAGTAACTTACAATAAATAGTTACATCTATAAATATCTCTTGGCTACGGTCACCTCCCGTGACACTGGCGTGTGGACATTGATCTTACATACGATTAGCATCACAACTAAGTCCATGACTGAATTTCATATTTGAGTCATGGTCTTATCATCTATTAAGTACCAATAAATAAAATCAGAATGTCTGTTTGTGATATCAATGATAGCTTTATACTGAATAATAAGGTACATAAATGTATACACGATACAATAAATTGTAAATAAAATAATTTGTAATTAATAAATTAAATTGTAATTGCTATAAATTGTTATTTTAAAAATGTCAAAAATGTATGTATGTATGTATGTTATGAAATAAATTGAATATTTAAAAAATTAAAAAAAAAAAATTTTTAAAATATACCAAGAAACGTTTTTTACAATTTTTGTCCGTCTGTTGCGACTAATCTCGAAAAACCGAATGGCTGATTTTGAGTGGCAGATAGTTAGGGAGATAGATGAATAGTTATCAGACATTACCAGGGGAACATTGGGATTAAAATTTAGAACTCATTTACGAGAGTGCAACCGCGAGACGCAGTTAGGTTTAAATGCGATACTTGTGTAAAGGCATACAAGATAGTAGAATGTACGCCTCGATAGCCCCAATTACCATATCTAGATCTAATTATAACCTAGCAATTTTTTCCTTGCCGCCCTAGATACAAGGCTAATTTTCACAAATAAGGAACAACAATAGCTGAATTTTTTGCTAAAGATGAACATAAAAAATTAAAAAATACACTTATGTCAACATTATACAAAATTATTGTATTAAAACCTTATTGCACAATGTATTTTTGAAGTAACTACACAATTGTTCGTATTATTCATTACTGCTCACAGGAACGATAGTCGATGGTGTGTATTTACACATGAAATTCGCAATATCTTAATAAATCGTTAATCTAATATTGCGAAGTGCTTGAGTTCTTATCTATTTCAGAATTGTATTAAATCATCACTGATTTCAGTAAAGATAACGAAGTCGAGTGTTTCACTTCGATTAGAGTTAGACTTGACTTTTCCAAATCTATAGCGGATTGACTTTTGAACAGAATGTTTTTTGCGATATAAAGAAAGATATAAAAAGTTTTTATCAAATGTAAAAGTTATATTCAATTAAAAATAAATTTATCGAATCCAGTAACTAACCAACAAAAAACGCGTGTCAGGACCGTGTGACGTCAGAATGTTGGATTTTTTGTCATTTTTACAATACGATATTTATTTATTCCTCTATATACTTAAAACATTGATACATCACTGATATTAAAATGGTTTTAAAGTAATCTTTTTGAATTTCAAAGATATCTAATGGTATTACATACAATACTGTATATTTTTATACATTTAAGTATTAGAGTATTTATAATGGAGCCCATGATCCACCATTCATATTGGTTATTTTATATAAATCAAGCATTGCCCCTTACACATTTTATCACATTGTGATTAATTAAATTTAGTTGGCACCCTTGTTCTGTGTTCAATTGCACATTCTGTACTACACATAACAAATAAGGTGTAAAAACTTAAACACAAATAAGCTTTTTTGTGCTAACTGTTGGCGCATTCGTAGTCACATGACTTTTCAAAAGATTTAATTAAACTTTAATAGCCTTTGATTTGATTCATATTACATTATACATTTTATATAGATTTATTTTTCAATTACCCATTTTGCATGCATTATGAACTATGTAAACACAGCACATTTGAAAACGAAGAAACGACTCTAAGTAGGACCTTTGTACTTTTGGCATCCATCGAAGATATCGGTGGATATTGTGAGTCACATACGTAGGCAGACCGGACACATACTGTATCCTACAGTCAACAAACCGTCTCATCTTATTGACTGAATTGATGCTGATTGGCGTCGATTTGCTGACAATTGCGAGCGGTCGTGACCAATGGGAGTTTCTGGTGCCGCGGGACGTTCTCATGCGAGCGCAATTAAGCTATAGTCTGACCCGCTTGTTGACTATTATTAAGCTTTTACTACCCGCATTTGTTATTCATTGTCCCCTTTATGTTTCGATTGTGGAATAACTTTGGTTGAATTAATTATTCCGGTGTACCAACTCTGGCTAGGTTAGGAGAATCGGAATGAGAATATTGATATTGCCAGATATTCAAATAAATGTAACCCAGACATTAATCAAAAAGTCAAATCTTATTTAACAATAAAAACGTGATTCAAAATGCTGTATAAAATATATAAGAAGATTTTGTCCGTGTCTCCGGTTTAAATTACATATCTAAATTATTCTCGAATCCACATGAAACAAATTCAGTTAAAATCGCTTCATGCCTTCAGGAGTCCAGTGAATAACCCAAAGGAAGATATTAAGATAAATTTGTCTTATGCTCAATCGTAGATTTATAACGAGGGAATAATGTGTTAAAATTGTATGGTTTAAGAACCTTACAATAATAACCAGTTTATATACACGACTGTATATACAGCAGTCGAATGGTAGCTTTCTTCGTAGTTTCTAAATGCAATTTTAATTCTGCCCCACACTATTTATGGAAAGCCACCTCAGTATAACCGCAGACAATATTGTACCCTAGAATTTCTTTTCTGCTCTATTTAGTTACAAAGCGGTAACAAAGCCAATTAATATTTTACAATTTGTAAGTAAAAGAAGGCTAAAAAAACTTATTTTTTTATAAAATTTAACAACGTTATCTTAAAAAAACACAGGCTAATTCAAACTACTTTCATACTTTTCTAATAAATAAGACACTGTTTCTCAATTATTAGAATTCTATCTTTGTAACTAGTTTATGAGATGTATGGTTGACCACGCTCCCCGGATAACTCTCCCCGTGACCACGCTCGCTGTAGTGTTCGAAACGTCGGGTTAATAATATAATGAATAAATCGCGTTTAAAATCCGTTAAAAAGTTATTAATTTCTAAATGTATTGGTGACATCATGCAGAAGCGATATGTTACCACTGATTATGTTAAGTAGACATATTTATTATTTACCTATCATAATTCAATGACGAATTATAGGAAATGTTTCATATCTCAAAGAAATAATTACTCATTCTTCACTTCAGTATAAGCTACGCCTTATAAATAAACTGCGAAGATCATATCGCAGTATGCACGTTTTCTTAAAAATTCAGCAATGTTTTGTTTTAAACGGGTTTTGCGTCTTATAAAATTTAACGAGTTTTACCTTCTCAGGAACTCCACGGTTCGGTTTCAAACGATTGTTGCCATGGCAAGTTGCATCTATAATACTTTCATTAATATAATTATTGCCATAACAAATAAATTATAATAAATACATGGTCTTCCTTTGTATTGTACTTATATATTACAAAATAATAGACAACTTTATACTAACAGATTTTTTCTATTACGAAACCTATGATAACTGTTATTGTGTGAAATATGTATGACAAAATGATTAGATTAAACTGACATGGGATATTTTATCCTAAGTGCAAAGTATTTCAGCCGCCAGAATTATGGTCATGACGTATGCATGCTTCTATTTTCATGATCGATGTAACAGACAAAGTCCAATATAAATAATTTTAAACGTAATTAGAAATCTTAGTCCAAGAACCTTTTTTGCTAAGAAGTTGAATATCACTTACGTCTGGAATTTTGGAGGTATCAACTGTACAATCGAATGCCAACGAATAGTTTAGATCTAAACAGGAGGTATTATGTTTCAGATTGCCATTTTTTCTCAGTAGCCGGTACCTATTGTTATATATGATTCATTCTCCGTAAATAATTAATACCTACTTACATAAAAAGTCATTGTCATTGAACATATTTTTCCACCTAGCTTATGAAGCTACTTTAATACCGAATAAACCGATTTTAAAGGAAATAAATAATAACTAATTTGCTATACTAAATATATGAATTTATAGCTGTACAATAAATAAATACTATAATTATTGTTTAAATGTCCAGGTTTATAATTTATGTATATTTTTCATTAAGCGACAGGCAATGTATGCTAGTTCAGGAAACAAGGGACCTTTGAAGGAAAACATTAGCCAGCCTATTATTATCCTTGTATTGGCATAGTATTGTACAAACACATCATAAAAGGTCTGTTTAAAAAAAATGATTCATATCCTTAAAACATGAATTGTCACACGAACAACGCAACGAAACATCTTTTACTAACTTCCTCGAGCATTAACGATAAGCAATTTATTTCTTAGAAAGAAACATTTAATCGTCAAGTGCGCTAATAAAGATAATAGATACTGAATGGGACTCATTGATCCAAGCATATCGACGCATCGTTAGAAACAAAGCAGCTTTACAAGTTTTTATTAACGACTTATGAATGCACATTTATTTCCATCCAGAGCGATAACGGGAATAGAGATAAAATTTCTAGCAATTTTTATTGGAGTCTCGAGTTTTTATTGATACAGAGTTATCGGTACCAGTCTCAGCGTCAGATGTTTTTTCTTTGCAAGTACGTTTCTACGTGTTTTCAATTGCAATTACATCATAAGTGTCCTGTATAGCAACCGCGATACAATGTGGGATTGTAGAAAGTTTATCGTAACAATAAAATAACCAATTGAAATCCAAACTAATCGCTTAACGGATTTACGACATGAATCTAAAACGCTTGCGATTTTATTGTGTTTGGCTCTACAGGTGTTATTCATTTACAAATTAAACAACAAGGGAAGTATCATTGAAGTATCAGTCATCAAATATTGGCCGTGGTCACGATTATCACGTTTGTTGTAAAATAATGGAAACGTCAGTTGCAATAATATAAATAATAATATATATCAATTGCGTCATAAATAGCTTGTAATGTTTTCAAACATTAAAAAAATATTTCATAAATCAATTGTATATTTTCTAAGTTTTTCCGTACCTTTCAAACTAAAAATTAAAATAACAAATGTTTTTTTTATATTCCATTTGTGAAATACCTTAAAATCTTGGATCCATACATGTAGCATGTACAAAATTTATTGCGAAGCATTTCATAATCGTAAATAGCACCGGTATATTTACATCCAAGCCTGCTAGGAAGTTAGCTGATAAGCTACAGCACACAATGTAAATTTAACTTGCAACTGATAAGATTTAGAAGTATAAAACGTTATTTAAAGTTCGTCAGCCAGATGCAAGGATGATAAACGCTGCATGTGAGGGCAGGTTTTCTATAACCTCTAAATGACCTCACCCAAAAATGGCCTGTGGCAGTGATGTGACCCCTAACTTACTGCATACGTTAATATAATATACTGTTTCATACTCTTTCTATTTTCTTTAAAGTTATTTTTTAATCAGTTGTATTATTAGACTTTTTTACTTTTACAAATTCGTTCAGAACTGAGTACCAGTTACAATTTTTACTTCACTTCTGTATATAAAACGCACTTAAAAATCCAATCAAATCAAATATTTAAGGTTTTTGTCGAGCAAAGGATAAAATAAGTTCAATTTATAAATCCGAAAATATTGTACCAATTTCCTTGAAAACTACCAATCCAAATAACAGACTAAATATCTATTTGTAGTGATATAGTTAAAGAACAGAAATTTTAATTTATTGGCAATGCGTTGCGACAAACAAACTAATTATTATCAATACGACTATAACGTTAAGTCAATGTACTAGTTATTGGTTGTGTACTGCATCCGACATTCAGCCAATAACGATAACATGGTATTTGCTATAAAACGAATAACCGTAAACAATATCAAAGAGAGTTATAGTGCATATTATTATTATAGTATTATATTATCTTATATTAGGTATATAAATTACGTGCCATATTATTTGTCCACGATGGACTCCTCAACTAGTCAACCGATTTTAATCAAATTTGAATTCCAAAAGGTACCCGTGGTCCGACTCGACGGAGCAGTGGGATTTTAGTCGGGGGAGGATATGTATGCAAGATTTCTATGTAAAATTTAAACTATCGACGGCCCGGTGGCGCTGCTGGTGATCCTAACAGTTAGGGTGTACTCCTTATAAACACATGTGAAAACGAGCATTATTTATAATTCGATTAGACTTCTTCTAGAAGCACTTTGAATTATCTTTACATAGATTTATATATACCATTTTAACCAAATTTTTATTTCTGTTTTCATAGAATCATTTCAGAGTTCCGCACCCGGAGGGAACACAGGATATTATGTTAAAATATGCGCGTAAGTGTGGCGAAACTCGCCTCGGGGCTATAAATGTTCTTCATACATATTTTGTAATTTTCCAATGTAATAGTTAATTACTCGTTCGGTAAACCGTAGAAATCAAATATTACAGAAAATAATAAACAAACGGCTATGTTGCAAAAAGATATATATAAAAAAGACGTATATTATATCGGAATAGTAAAATTGTATGCTGAAATTTTCCTGTTTGTATGAAATGTGCAGCAAAAAAATTATAAGATAAATTTTAATAAAAAGATTGCTGTGTTGCGTAATTTTGTTTAATTATTAAATGCAATTTAAGAAATTGAGCTATAACAATTGAAGAGTTTGATTAGATTAACAAATTTGTAGGTTATTTAATCAGTTTGCGATTTAAAAATTAAAAACTTTTTAACGGATTTTAAACGCGATTTATTCATTATATTATTAACCCGACGTTTCGAACACTGTACAGCGAGCGTGGTCACGGGAGATTGTAGTCTAAATGTATAATACTCGCGTAAAATCAAACACTAGAAAATACCAGTTTATGATTTTTTTTTTTATTTAAATGTATCCTACCCTCAATTTTATTATGCGGTTAAAGCGAAATAAGTTTAGAAAAAATACTTATTATTAAGAAGTACTTTTAGTAACGACAAGAGACCACGCCATATGGTTGGCGGCAACTATGTGAAGAGAAGCTATGACGCTGTTTTCATGTGCTTTATTAATTTAACAAATCTATCTCATTCTTATTGCAAAAATAATCTATATTTTTAACTATAATTATCCGAACTGTATTCTGCTACTCACAAAAATTAAGATTACTAGGTCATGCTATATGATACAATAAAAAAAAAATGAAAAAAAAGATGAAATTTATTCTACAATTCCAAACCCTCATTAATATGGAGGTAGGCGGGCAAAGTGCACAGGTAATGTTCGAACAAATACTCGTTATAGAAGATTATCATAACTACCTACAATAATTAAATTTGATAAATGATTCACTTAAATGACACAGGCTTTTACAAATACTCGCCATAAAGCCGGTTGCACAAATAAAAAATAAAAAATCGCGTGCCATAACGGACGAAAGCCGGCCGGCATCGATTCCTCGGAAAATATATTTTTAATAGTTGAAATAAAGATAGTAGAAAAATGCCATACTGACCAATAGTCTTCATAAACTCGTCGAAGTTCTCTGATGAGATCATTTTGTATTTCTTGTCAACAAATTCCATTTTTAATTAGATTAAATTTACGTTTATAATTACAAGATAAGACAACCTCCAACGACACTAGTCGAAACTAGAATGATTGGAAGTCGAAAATGAAACACGAACTCACTTCATAGCCGTGAATGAACAAAAAGTATGAACGAGTATAAACTGTCAAGAATAAAGAACGCGTGTTCTACACAGATTACTCTCTTCGTTCACCATTCACTTCTGTCTAACTTGCCTTTTGTCTGTTACCATAAAAGTACTCTATGCTGTTACCTATTTATTTTCTTCGTCGGTATATTGTTCACTGTTATGGCAAGTGATTTTTTATAAATAAATAAATAAATAAAAAAAAAAAAATATATCTACGTACATAAATGGATTTATTAGCAGTTCATTATTAATTAAATAATAAAAAATGAATTAAGTAAATCAACTAGGATTAATACAAAAATTACATAAATGCCTACGTTATTGTACGCCACAAAATAAACAAGGAAATACATAAAACAGAAGCAAAACACAGTTCCAATATTCAGAAGGCAGACAAAGCGTTAAAAGCATTCTGTCCCACACAGGACAGGAGGTCTGATGTCAGTGTAGGTCTTACGCAAGCATGATTTTAGTTTACTTTTTTATACCTATTTATGGCGCTCGTGTTGTCTAATTTTGCACAAAATATTAAACTTTCATTCAATTCAAAAACAATTACACAACATAATAACATAAGCTTCCCACTCACAGATCCCTTGGGTTTCCGAATTCAAAAATATCTTGCGTCTTTTCTCAGGTCCTAAACTATCTCTGTACCCAATGTCACCTAGATTGGTTCAGTAACTTTGGCGTGAAGGAGAAACAGACAAACTATAAAAATTGTGGGGATATTATTGTCGATAATAAAACGTAGGTACTTTAATGTAAATTTATTATCAGCGTTAGACAGCAGGGCCAAGAACAGAACTTTTCCAATCGAAATGATTATTTCCAATATTTAGTTAACTTAATGTCTCTGAACACCTATGATCATAAATTATTTAATTCATCTTTTGCAATTTAAAAAATTAATTGCAAGGCAAGTTGACTGAGTTTTGTCGGGTCGATACTCCATTTATCTTTTCCTTTTCCTCACCTGTGTATATCAGTTACAACGGTTTCATTAATAGCCTGGACTCTTGTTATAAGGCGTCCTTAAAATATTCTTAAACGTTACGCCGCTCACGCTGTTATAGTAACCAAAAAAGAAAAAAGAATATCATCAAAACAAATAATAAAACGGCGCTGTTTAATCATATCATTAGGCTATTAGTAAAGTTAAAGAAACTATTACCTTACCTACCTACTTTTACTATTAGTCGTTCGCTGGTAGTTAATAATGTGATTTGCTGATCGCAGGAATAAAAATTATCCTATGTCATGTCTCGGTGTCTCGGTAACTATATCCTGTACCAAATTATCATAATCATCAATATCAGTGCTGAGGTTAAGGAATGAAAAAGAGACAAACAGATAGACCGATAAATAAAATATAACGACTTTTTTAATTTATGTAAAATAAGTATTTGTAGGGGTTATTAATTAATAATAATTTATACTGGCCACAAAACTTATTTAAGTCAAAAAATCATTCATTATTGGCATTGGACATTGACATTTAAATGACATGAAATATGAAAATTTTGTGCGAAAGCGAAATATACTAAATATTATTGTATGAATATTAATATTTACAGTATTAATGGTTCAGCTTTCAATGTGTATTAAATTTTTCAGGCTATACTTCTACTACATACTTAACGATTAGTATGGTTATTAGAAAATGTACGAAGATGATATTGATAATTACATACCATCACTTTTAAATCCTCGCTCTGTAAAAAAATTAAGCAGTGATCTACCTCTGACTCAGGTTTGAAATATTTATATAGGAACAAAATTATACAATTTTAACTTTCAGAAACATTAATTTGAGTAGCTTAGCTAAATGGATTATAATAAAATATTGAAATTATAGAAGTTACGAGCAAGTTTTTAATGACAATTTCATTGTAATTTTGAACAATTGCTATATGAATAATTGTGTTTTCAGAATTCAATAAAAAGTCGATGCTCATTATCTTTGAAGAAAAATAGTGTTGCAAGCAAGACCAAGAAAAATTTAAATAAGGTGAAGACATATTACTCATAACACTATTAGTATTCTTTCTTTATTCCTGGAAATTTCATATAAGTAAAATTAGATCTTACAATGAATGTATTATCAGTGTTCAGTAAAAAAAAATTGTGATTTAAAGAAATAGCAATATTATGGATTCATATTATTGAATTGATTATACTGTAATAATCTAGTTTTCAATTTTATATAAGAAGTCTAATTCCTGCTAACTTTTAGGTATTCTTACAAGATAAAGAAAATTTATGTAAAAATGCAACATATGACCAAATTGGTAAGAAAAAAGAATACCCAATAAAGAGATTGGAAGATGAAGAAACACTCCAACTTTCTGCTATTGAAGATTTGCCTTTTCTTAACGATCACCAGTCCTCGTCTAGTGACATTGTTGTACCTCTAGTCTGCAATGGAACCAAAACTGATGATAATAATAATTCATTGAAATCTGTGTCCTCTGGAACAGAATTGAGTTATGGAGATAATAAAAGTGATGATACACTCATCTATAATATAGACATAAAACCATCTTACACTGTGTGTTTTTCTGTAAATAACACTAACAATGTAGAACTAAGTACAAAGAATAGTAATATTAAGCATGTATCAGTGACAAATGCCAAAAATAACATGAGTTTTGAATGTGAAATTATTGAGGTCTCAGATGAATCAATGGAAATAGAGACGGTACAAGAAGTATTGCCACATAAAAAAAGTCTGTCAAAGCGAACATCTGTTGCTGTCAATGTAGAAATTAAAAAGCAAAAATTGTCACAGCAAACTGCAGGAGAAGAAAATAAAGTTCTTATTTTGAACACAAATGATGCTAAAAAGCTGTCAGATGTCAATGTGCAGCCAACAAATTATAAATTGTTGAAGCAAAAAATTAAAGACCAAAATAAATATATTGCTGCCACCAGGAAGTCTGCATCCCAAGCCAGAATCAGGAATGGGAAGGCAGTGCATGATAAATTAAAGCAGAAGTCTATAGATTGTTATTTTTCTAATGTGCTAAAGGTCAAGAAGTTAGTTGATGTGAATGGTTCAGTAGATTTGATTAAGGATGGTGGTGGTTTAACAGATAAGATCTTAGCTCAGGATGATTCACATGACATGAGTAAAAACTTGTGTATAACTTCTATTAAACATGATGCTACTGCTCAATCTACGAAAGCCAGTAGAAAGAACAATGAAATTGTCAAATCAGCAAGGAAGTTGTCGCACCGATCGATGTCTCCCAGGATTGACATTAAGGAATCGGAGGCGACACAGTTTTCAAAAGTGAAAAATGAGAGTATCGGCTCTTACTCACCGAGGAAGATTGTTGAGTCTATACAGTTTCATTTGCCAGTCAAATCTAAATCGAATAAAACATCAACTGTGACCAGAATAATACCAAATTATAAAATAGTTGCAGGTAAGAGGATTAAAGGTATTATTATTGTTACATATTGTTATTTAATTATTCAATGTTTTATTAAACAAAAGCTTAGAAAAAGGTGCATATTGATAATAATTAATACAGTAGATTTTTAAGAAAGATTGATAATGATAATTAACTTTTTGGGTTTTTATTAAAAACCCAAAAAGTTAATTTTTTTTTGTCTTGGCTTCTAGGATAGAAATATAGCCTTGTTACTGCATAAACGTCTATGTGGGGTAGATTTTGAGTGAAAATGTACAAACAAAATAACAAAAATTTAAACATTTCTTTTATATGGCTTTATTGAATGCTATTTTTATGGCTTCCAGGGACACATTTTGCGGTGGATGCATTTGCCTATGGAGATATTCCAAATGTTAAACATTATTTCCTCACACATTTCCATTCAGATCATTATTCAGGATTGAAGAAGAATTTTAACAAATTGCTGTTTTGTTCAAAAATTACAGGTATTGTATATCCTTTATAATGTACCCACAGTAGGTATTAGTATAGGTGATTTACAATAAATAATTATTTTTTACAAAAATCTAAACCACATCCAAATTTTCACAGCACACAGAAGGCACTATGATGATTTCGATCCTCTTTGTCTTGTTTCAAAACAAGTTATTTGTTCAACCAGCTGATGTTACAATGTTGAAAAAAAAAACAGTCAGTTTAAGAATCTCTCCCTTCCACCCTTTAAGTCATTTGAAAAAATATTTATATGTAATCTTTATAGCATGCAAATGCTTAACAAGTAAATAAGAGTTTTTAAAGAAGGGAAGAGACCTTAAGACTCTGAAAAAAGGTCATTGACGGCTTCCCCCCTGGAGTAACACGGGCAATAGTCATTTGTAGATGGTGTGGTCAAGCTGGACTATAGTGACTCGTTTTAACTTGGTTTCCTTTTTATTCTAGCCGACTTGTGCGTATCACGATTGGGAGTGAATATAAAGCACATTCATATTATGAATGTTGATGAGTCCATTAAAATTGATGGGGTCGAAGTTATGGCTGTTGATGCAAATCAGTGAGTTTATTTTTTGTTGCAAACAAATTTATTGTATAGAATAGTTTTGTAATCTGAATCAAAAGTTTAGAATAAGGTTTATGTAGTAAAATACGTAAAGAGAGCATATCATTCAGTGACTCATACTTTAGCTCTACCACAAATAGATTTTCGCCCGCGGCTTTGTCCGCATAATAATACCCGTTCGCGTGCGCTTTCTGGGATGTATAATATATTATATATATGGGATATATTATATATATTGTCTTTTTTGGGTCTCAAGCTAATGTTGTATCAAATTTCATCCAAATCGGCCCAGAAGTTCCTGAGATTATCACGATCAAACAAAGCTAACAAAAATCTTCAGCTTTCTATTATTAGTATAGAGGATAGATTACTGATTCCTTGATTTATTAAGACAAGCCTCCTGCCCAAAATTGTTAATTTGTTATTTTTATTTTTGTAGTTGGTTAATTTTGGTTAAATTTTTTGTTAGATTTATGTTACTACTTCAAGCCGATCTTCTGTTTTATGATGGTACTTTAAGATGAATGGTTATACGACATTTATAAGGCTACACCACAACTTTCCGCAGTTGTCCAGGGGCAGTAATGTTGGTGTTCACTCTACCCAGTGGCAAGACCTTGCTTCATACAGGGGACTTCAGGGCGTCTCCCATTATGGAGTCCTATCCTGTGTTTTGGAATAGGGATATTCACACCATATACTTGGATACTACGTGAGTTTTTTAAAAGTTAAAAAAAAAACGATGTTTTTTGTCTACATAAGGTCAATGGTTTTTTCTTTATTTTGTTATAATACTCCAATCTTTATGTGTATTATTCCAGCTACTGTAACCCGCGGTACGATTTTCCCACTCAAGACCAAAGCTTGGAAATGGCGCTATACCACCTGCGACAAAAGAAGACCATATTGGAGAAAACTGGCAAGAAGTTCTCGTCGGTACTCATCGTTTGCGGCACTTACACTATTGGTATGGTTTTTCATTTGTTTTAAGTTGGACTTTATGTTAGATATATAGTATTTTGTTTGTTAGAAGAGAATTTATTCGAGAGATAAAGAGATAGAGAGATCAGTTTAGCGTTGAGCGGCCCATGCTCAAGTAGTGCTGTCTGCACGTAGCTTCGATTAAAATAAAATCTTTTGACGTA
>NC_052103.1:3160415-3163711 GCF_012273895.1 Zerene cesonia
ATTTATTTTAAATCATAAAAATTGTTACCACAACTATGAATTGTAATTTGACATTAATCTTTGTACCTTTTTTTTTTTTTTATTTTATTTTTTTTGAGTTTGTTATTTAATTACATCAGTTTAATTTTAATTTTTAATTTGCATGAAATTTTGTTTTATGTGTATTTATTTATAGATTTTTTAAATAATAGACACGAAATTGTCGCTGCTATGAAATTTTATAATTATTAATGTTACTCGTTTATGGTCCCGCAGGACAGGCACTGCCTAGTGCGGGATCCAATGAACTCACATTTGTAAATTAACTTATAACTTTAAGAACCTTGGACACGTGCGTATTATTTTTGATTTTTATGTCTATCTTAAAGTAATAAAGATATTTTAATTTTAATTTTAAAAATACTAATAATTTGTACCATGACTTCTTATGATATGCTTTAGAGGCCATATTTTTATAAATCATATTTTTATATTTTAAATAGGGTCAAATTAAATACCTCCCTTGTTAAATATAAGATGTATGAGATTTGAAAATAGGTCAAAATGTCATTTGTCCTATTTTCAAAACTGTAATTTTTTTATCTATATTAATATTATAAAGCTTTAGAGTTTGTTTGTTTGGTTGAACGCGCTAATCTCAGGAACTACTGGTCCGATTTGAAAAATTCTTTCAGTGTTAAATAGCCCATTTATTGAGCAAGGTTCTAGATTATACTATATATACCACGAGCGAAGCCGGAGCGGACAGCTAGTCAAACATAAAAGTATCATGTCCATCGGTTGTCACGAAGTTATCGAGTAATTTTAAGACATTTTTTATTTATTATAAATAATAATATAATAAAGTCTTTATTAAACCTGTTAAATACGTACAATTATGTATAATATAATTATAAAAGAATATATATTAAAAAAAAAAACTGTGTCACATACGGCAGGCAAGGAGAAGTTCTTCCTCGGCATGGCGCGGCGCGTGGGCTGCACGGTGTGGGCGTGCCCCGAGAAGGACCGCGTGCTGCAGGCGGTGGAGGGCCGCAGCTTCAGCCACGCGCCGCCGCACTCGTGCCAGCTGCACGTCGTGCCCATGCGCGACCTCACGCACGAGGTGCGCGCGCGCATCGCTGACACGACATACATACATGTAGACGAATAGACTGACCGACTAGACTAGACTGACCGAAAAGGCGTCGTATAATGAATTTTTAAAGAAAACTAAACCGGCTTCAAATGCTCAGTAAAGATTAGAGCTTTCAAATAACAAAAGGATTATCAAAATCAGTTCACCCAGTTAAAAGTTTCTGAGAAAACAAACACTAAAAAACCAGTGGATAAAGAACCTTCTGTTGTTTAATCGCAGACACACAAGCACATATATGCACACGCATATACACATACACAAATATGCGTCCATACAAACGCACATAAATACAGTTACATATTAGTACGCATAAGTTGCATATGTATGTATGCATTTTCTTTTCTTTATCAACCATGAAGCTTAACGGAATTTACCAAACTTTGTAAGAGAAGCTACAGCTCTATTGTTACCTAAATTCCAGTAACATAGTGTTTATTGATAGACATTAATAAAAAAGTAATATATTTGATGTCATTGAAAGATAAAAGTCCGAGAGATATATAAAATATGGTAATTTTTAATTTTCAGAAGTTAAAAAGCTACCTAGACAGTCTTCAAGGTGCGTTCAGTGAGGTGGTGGCGTTCAAGCCCAGCGGGTGGGAGAATGGGAAAAATTCTTGTGTCGAAAAGGATTCCGTTACCATATATGGTAAAGTGATTTTTACATACTCGCTGTTTAAGTTCATGGAGGAGCGGGGGTGATTTCAGCTTTGAATCCCCCCCCCCCCTCTTTTAAATAGGCGCTCACGAAAAATAGGCGCTTGACGTCGATATGCGGAAACATGCCCGTATTTATTATTATATAATTATTCACAAAGGATTAAAGAGCAAAGTTACCGTATAGCTTTACTAAAAGAACACATTTTACAGGCATTCCGTACAGTGAACATTCCAGTTTCTCAGAGATGATACGATTTGTGAAGTTTTTGAAACCGAAGCAAGTGGTGCCCACCGTCGACATATCCGGGGGGATCAAGTCTGTACAGGTATATCACACTCATTATGTTCAAGCCGCCGTGTTGACCCGGGATGAAAACAAAATAAAACCCATATGACACTTTTTAGGCTTTCTATTGGAAAAGTAATTTTTAAAATCGTTTTAGTGCATCCACAGGTACTCTACTTTACCTCTTTATAATGTTAGTATGTAAGTGCCTTGTCCGATTTGTATTTAAGCTAAATGTGAATACAAAATTTAACATTTTAAATTAACGTGTACTTTGAATGAAAAAAAAACTCGATTATAAACTTTGCAACATAACGAACTTTTCAACCGACTTCAAATACTGCACCAGACTTAAATGTGGTCCCATTTAAATTTGGTCTAATTCTGACAGATTGAAAGTGGTTTTGTTATTTGTTAAAAAAAAAATATACTTATATGTTACTGTTAAACTGTTGTCAGAAATACTTCCCTTGCCCGCTGGTGTGCAAAGAAGATATCCAGAGCCAAAGCAAGGTGACAGACTACTTTAGTTTGCAGAAAGCGCATCAAGTGGCCGCCGTTACATGAAATAGTTTAATGAGGTCAGTGGATACTATTATTTATTGCGTATTATCATATTCGCTATCCGCCCGCGTAGTCGATGGAAAACTCGCATAGTTACCCGACCTCATAGTATGTCCAGGATATAACCCATCCTATGTTCTTTCTCAGGTTACAGACTATCTTTGTACCAAATTTTATTAGACTCGAAAGGCGTGATGAAGAGACAGACACCGCGAGAAAGGGATCGATTTGTTATAATAATAATAATAATAATAATAATAAAGTCTTTATTAAAACTGTTAAATAATACAATTATATTGGTAGAAACTAAAGCCTGTGTTAGTAAAAACTGTGTTACAGGCTTTAGAATCCCTCACATTTTTGTAACTTACAGTGTCTTACAGTTTTATTATTTTATTTTTTTTTCAATTAAGTATTTTAAAATTAAAAAAAAAAGTGCATGCATGTGTGTGTGGGTGTGTGTATGTGTGTGTTTGTGTGTTTGTGTGCGTGTGTGTGTGTGGGAGTGTGCGTGTGTGTGTGTGTGTGTGTGTGGGTTAAGATAATAAAAAAAGAAAGAAAATAAAAAACAAAAAAAAAATCGTTTATATGTGTATACGCAATAAGTCCTCTATGGCTTCGTAGTCTAACTGTTTAAGAATATTTGAT
>NC_052103.1:3164711-3183516 GCF_012273895.1 Zerene cesonia
TATGAAGGAATTTGTTCGGTATGCTAGACTGGCATACTGGGGATATGAGAGGCGTAATATAATATGTCTGGAAAATGTTGCAACTTTCAAAAAGATAGTGAAATCAATATCACGCGATAATATTTTCCCTACTAACATCCGATGATTAATAATAATTAGGAACCTTACCTTACCGCTACTCGACTCCGGTGTTTTGGTGCGTTGTAAATCCGACTTTAACTCATCTGAATAAGATAGAATTAAATTTTTAGTTTTATGGCTTTATTAATGAAAATTATAAATTGAAAAAGAAAATTGATTTAAACCTGCGTCATTTTGCCAAACCGAAGGCGAAGGCTTGGCGTTAAAGCCTCTCGGCCACCCGTGATTCCGCCCCAGCAATCGATTTTCTTCTACTGTTTCGGGTTCATGTGCATTTATTTATTCTTTAAACAACTCTCATTTATAAAGCACATACGAATGTTATATAACTAAAAATTTGATTAAAGGGTTTTAAGATTTCTATTTGATAATAAATGATTTTTTTGTTTCAGATTCAAAATTACGACCTATGCTGCCATTACTTCGACTGTGATGTATTTTTGATGTTTTTATTTTAGTATTATAAATATAATTTATGAAAATGTTATTTTCTTTGCGATGATTTAATTAAAATTTTGATACCTATTGTTTGTGTTTTTTACTAAAGTTTATTTTAAGATAATTTCAGACAGAAAAGAAGTCTTCGAACATGCAAAGGATCTAGGTAGGAAATAATATAACATGTTCTTTGATGAAAGTTTGTCTTAAAAAAGAGAAAAAAAAAATCTTTTCGAGTTAGTGTCAGTGTTTAACTCCTATGAACAATATAACCACATACAAACAACCCATACCGGGTTTGTTTAAAAAAAAAATAACGTAGAGATTTGCCGTCTCGCAGTCGCAGCTAGACGTACCTATCTAAAGTCCGTTGTATTAGCAGATTTTTTACGATTGTATGACATTTGTAAGGCTAACGATTAACTATTAATATAAAGACTGACCAGATAAATAAAAGTCCTGCTCCGGGGGCGCTAAATTCTCTATGGCTATAGTTACAATAAATATGGTCTTACATAAGAATTGTCTAATGTACGTCATAACACACTACAATATATGATACTTATGTTGCAAAAATTACATTTAATTACCAAGATCATGTTTTAGATAATTGTGAAAGAAACTCAGAATATTTAAATTATAGTCCGGTTAAAATATATAAATAGGTGTATATATAGAAATACTAGCTGCGCCCCGCGGTTTCACCCGCGTAAGTCCGTATCCCGTAGGAATATCGGGATAAAAAATAGATGTTGGCCGATTCTCAGACCTACCCAATATGCTTACCAAATTTCAGAGGAATCGGTCAAGCCGTTTCGGAGGAGTATGGCAACGAAAACTGTGACACGAGAATTTTATATATATAGATAGGTGAAAATAAAGAACATAGGACTTATATAATTTTTATTCAGCTTATGACATAAACATTTTCAACATCTACACAGAATTTCTACTACTACAGAGAAATGTTTTAGAATATTGAATAGAGCTTGGGGTTTTCCAGGGGATTATCGCAATTATCAGCTCCTTTGCATGAGAGCATTTGGGTGAGAGTTAGTTTGTACCAATGTCTCACAGATGGCAGCACTTCATCTATGATGTTATCGAGTTCATATGGATCTGTACTGAGATCGTACATTTCTTTGAAATTCTGTAAAAATCACATAATACACATATTTTTTAATACAATAAGTATTTTTAGTTTTGAATGTTCAAACAATTTTAACAATTCAGTCAAATTTCGTCTTGTGCTCTCCATTCTCAATTAAATAAAACATCAGGCTTTATAGATCTATTAAATAAACTAGAGAAACCCATAACAATTTTTTATACATACCTGTTCATCAGCAAATGCGCAATATTTCATATTGATTCTTTTGGAAATGTGTCTCAAGCATGCATAAGTATTATTTTTAGCATCTTGGCATTTGCAATCATACTGAGGATAGCATTGCTGAAACAAGTAAACAGCTTATGTATCTGAATTTTCGACTAACAAAAGAGTTTCAATTTTACATTCTTTTATCTTTGTTACTCAATAACTCAGTGGGTTTCAACCAATTGATGTAGTACTTTTTGTGCGTCTCAACTTTTAAGAAAATTTCGACTCCGCCCTCCCCCCCAGGGATGATGGTGACTTATTTAGATAGTTGCTGATTCCGTGAACATGTCTACATTGTGACAACTGCAGTACTTCAGAGACACGATACTGGCCGTCTTAGTCATTACGAATAATTACGATAATGGTACTCACCGCCAAATTATCTTTATCATATATCCAAGGACACTCCGGATCAACAGTACCATCTCTTCCTTCCCCATAGTATTCCACTAGCATATTTCTTTCCATATCCTTGTCAATATTGAACTTTATAGGTTTTCCATCCATAGACTTGGGTGCAGTTAATCCAGCTAACTCCAAGATAGTTGGAGCGAGATCAATGTTAAGTACTGGTTGATTGTTAGTGATGTTTTTCCCAATGTTCGGCCCTCTTATGATTAGAGGCACTTTTATATCTGCTTCATATGGCTGTCTTTTATCATATACTTGGGCAAATTGACCTGAAGAATATAAGATGAATGGTAAGGTACACTTTGCGTATTATGTATCAATTGTAGTGGATAATTATAGACAATCTTCTGTAAACTATTTATGAGAAGGTTTTATTTTTTGCATTTTTAGAAGGATTTTATATGAAAAATATACGCCAATTTTCTATTGGAAAAAATACAAACCAATGTGATAGCCATTATCTGAAGTGTAAATCAAATATGTATTATCCAACAAGTTGTTGCTATCAAGTGTTTCAACAACATCCGCAACCATTTCGTCCACAGACAGTAGACTCTCCCATCGAGAACGATACACTCTGTCTAATTCTGGCATCATTGTCTCTGGAAGAGGGGAAGGCGGCATCTGTAGCAGCCAATGCTTGCCCTGTGAGATATTTTATTGAACAACATTTTTATTGATGTAATTTATATAGCCTATTTTAGAGGACATATTTTAGATAGAAGTATTTACTAAAAATTTATTTTACATGCCTTCTAATGTTAAAAAATCAGACGACAAAAAAACATTACAATAATACAATTGATATTATCGGTAAAATTAGTATAATAATCTAGTTTATACCAGTGGACTATATTATATCGATATTTGTAGTTTATTATACCACAATAGGTATTTGAAGACTTCAAATCTTCCTGATACTTCAATTTGATTTCAATGTTAGTACTGCCACAGATTATTTAAATGTTATATATTGATATTGAGATTTGCATCTTGATGATTGAAAATTAGTTTTACCATTGGAAAGTCACGTCGTTTCCTAGTGACATAGCCTATTTTTTTAACACGACTCAGTTCGGGACCAGCTGGAACAAGCGGCTATTTGGAAGCATACTTCACATATTAAGAACTAATGATTCCATATATTTACCGTAGCGGGTATATTAAAGTTGGGATGTTTGACAGCGGTTAGGTTGCTATATGCGTCCTTATGTCGGGGCGCGGGGGTGAAGGGCTGGTGCGGGGCGGGCGGGGCTAACACCATTAGGAATGGCTGAGATTCTGTCTGGTTCTCTATGTAAGCAACGCTTAGATCACGCTGAAATTATAAAACATATAATTTTTAATATACCTAATATTATTAATAGTAAAAAATCATGTGCAGTTCCATAACCTATGCATAGAAAATTCTGGAACAACAGTTTTAACCATATTTTCTCGGAAAAAAACGATCCTGAAGTTTTCATAAGTTTTCACAGGATATAATATAATGATACAGTAATCCCTGTTATCAATTTGAAGATACTTACGATAATATCTGTGAGATATAAGTCGGTGGAGTGTGTAGGCACACCATTATTAGATATAGTATAGTTATAATACACAGAGTTTCCCACAAGGCCGTGCCATTCGCTCCAACCCGGTGGCACGAGTGTGGTGCCCCCAGCGTCCTTAGCGCCATACTAAATATAGAAAAAAAAAATTAACAGTTGCATGTAATATTTAGATATGTCTTATATGCGTGTGTTTGTCACTGAACTCCTAATAGGTTGAACCGATTTTAATGATTTATATTGTTTCAGGTGGATTCGAGAATGGTATAAGTTAACAATTCGAATGCGGGCGAAGCCGCGGGCAAATACATATATTAGAATTTTATACATTTTACATATTTATAAAATTTGCCAGCAATTATCTACTTATTATACTAATGTTGAATATTCTTATAAAAATACATATTCTTCAAAGATTTTGAACATGATTCAACTACCTATTGAAGATCATAGAAATGACGTGGAAATGATACAGAATAATTCACTTACGATCTGGGTTCGATGTGGATAGTCTTAACAATTAACCTTTTCTATTGCAAATAGCAAAACTTTCAATAAAAAATTATTAAATACTAGCTGCGCCCCGCGGTTTCACCCGCGTTAGTCCGTATCCCGTAGGAATATCGGGATAAAAAGTTGCCTATGTTATTCCAGTTGTCCAGCTGTCTACGTACCAAATTTCATTGCAATCGGTTCAGTACTTTTTGCGTGAAAGAGCAACAAACACACACACATCCTTACAAACTTTCGCATTTATAATATTAGTCAGTAGGAAGTAGGGCAGTAGGATTTTCGAGACAACTATTTTTAATACGCACATTATTTAAATACTTTCCAGCGTAGAATGTGTTATACCCGATACTCTTCAATATGTTTGCGAATGTGCGTGATTCCAGGCGTTTCCAGTATCTGCCGTAACATCCACCGGCGATACTGTTGTTCCACGTCAAATGGTTATGCACATGCAGCCCGGTCAGCAAGCTGGCGCGGCTCGGGCAACAGATCGGTGACGTTACATACTGAAGATTGGTATTAAACAATATTATTTCAAGTACACTGTGGCTATTATAATGGATATATGTCTTGAGCCATGTTATAAGGTTGTACTGTTTCAGGAGTTGGCAAAAATAAAAAAAATTTAATCATGTAATACAGAGCATTTGCCTCTGCTTAATACTATATATTGAACATTTTTATTATGTGATAATATGTTAAAAAATTAATTTCAGATCTCCTGTTTGTTATTTATGTAAATAATGTAAATAATGAGTGATCATTATGAGTTGAGTGATTACTTTTCTTTTAATTTTTATAACATCAGATGACATGCTCCTCAGCTTGCTCTGTTATAAAAAAAGTGAATTTGGTTTGTCTAGACATTTATACATTAAATGAACAGTGTATATAAGTGCAGTTCAATAAAGGTCAATATAGATTACACACTTATTTAGAGTAGTTTGAAGTATAGTGTTGAGTAAATGTCACGCAATGCTAGTTATGGGAATATAACAATCATATCAGATAATATATTAATGACATAAAAATTTATTACAGTTAGTGATCTTTTTTATATGAGAGTGAGTTATATAGCTATATTTTAGGAATGAAGTTCAAATTGTATGTAATAATTTACATAGCAAAAGAACTTACAGAATTTGCAAAACTTGTCCCTTCTCTCTCAATGAATCGTTGCACATTCTTCATAGGGGTCTGCAAATGAAAATAAAACGGCATGTTTATCTCAATTTATTTATTCATTCATACTAATCAACAATCATTTACTAACCATTCCTCCTAGTGTGATATCCTGGTCATCAGTGAGAATAACAACAAAATTAGGTTTTGTTTCCTGACACATTGCTGTGTGCAGGAGTAGTGAGAACAGAATATAACTTAACATTTTGCTAACAAACTATACAAGTTAAACTTATTGTGGTACTGCAGGCATAAGTTCCAATCCTGTGCACTCACTGGCTACTAAAACTCCAACTGCAAAGAAACCTATACTCTTCATAACTGACCTGCAAGATAAGAAATATAGTATTTTATACAATTCAGAATATAATAATACTATTCAAGTTTATGTCAATAAGATAACAATAAGTGAGGTGACTGTCCTTAACATTGATAAGGTTTCAACTATTGCTTTAATAATCATGCAGAATTGTTTAATGAAAGTAATTTAAACTTTGATATTTTATTGCAAGTTTTGTTAAGTATTATTAAAATCTGCGACAAATATTCAATAAATTCTCAATTTTTCTCCTACTGCTTTTTTTATAGAATGAGATAAATAGTATGAATTGTAACTCGAAAATAAAAATGTAAACTTAAAAGGGGTGATTACGATGATAATATTTTTGAAACTTCTGTTTACATAAAACTAATAAATTTTTACATATGCTTTCTAATAGCAATATAGGTTAGACTTAATGCGACGCACTTACCATTTGAAGGGATCATTATACAAGTCCTTAACAAATGCTACTGCGCCTTTGCTGCCCATTATATTATATAAGAAATTTTGTTTTGAACTAGCTTTAGTAACAAGAGTCTATTTAAACTTCAATTTTTATAAGATTAGTAGGAAAATGAGAGAAAACTTCATTAATTTTTCTAATCACAATAGCGACTCACATTGACAGTTGACACTGACACTTGACAGATAAAAATTCTATCTATTGCGACTTGCGAGTGATTTACTTTCAGTGATATAAAAATGTTTGCATATACACTTCGATCAAATATCATTAACAGTCAGAAAAATATGAAAAAAAAATTAAAATTAAACACTGAGCAGTAGTGTTTATTTTTTTTTCCACGTGAAGGTAATGGACAACTACGAGGTTATCGGGATATAAAAACACATTTTTCAGTATATTTATAATACTCATTGTGCTTGAATCTGTTGGCTACATGAAGGTTTAGAGATAATTGCTCATGAATTCACTTATGAACGACAATGGTACTTGAAGCAGCTCAAGTACCAAGTTGCAACAATTAGCGTAATCAATTATTTTATATATTCTTATTCTTCTGTTATATTCTTTGATGTAGAAAAAAACCGACACTGAGCTATCGCTGAGAATTGCTTAATTTATTATAAAAAAATTATTGTAATCGTTGATCATAATTTCTGAATGTAAACTGTGCTTTTTACATGTTTTTTTTAGTTTAACGTTATATTGAATCAACAATAAAAAATCTTTAAGGCGCCCATCACTTCTTCCACAATTATACATGCTTTCTCTATATATACAGTGATTCGACTTTACATTGTTTATCAATTGATTTCAAAATTAAAAATTAATTTCTAGTTTTTAGTTAAACACATAACACATAGTTACAGACTTTAAGACTCTCATCATTCATTCCTCATTCCGAAACTGGATTATTATTTTTTTAATAAAACAATTACTAAAAAAGAGACTATTATTTATTTCTTCTAATTACATTCACTATCCAATCTATATAATACGAAATTTTCGTGTAAACACCTGGATAATATCGGTTACCACACGTATACCCAAACGAAACTAATCCTGTGACCACTCCCTTATAAAACAATGGTCCTCCAGAATCCCCGAAGCATCCGTCTATGCCGTCCACATCAATTCGACCGGCGCAAAACATTGAGTCTGCGATAATGGATCCAATAGTTCTATATCGGAATCGGCAATCGGATTGATCAACGGTGAAAATCGTTGCTAACTGCAACTGATCGGATTGTTGGCCTCCTACCTATAAACAGAAAATATACTTTATTTACAAGTAGGTAGGTGTAAATCATACGTTGAAGAAATGAACTGTGTTAACGGATTATTGCTTTGTTTTGCCTCTGGCATTTGCGTTGTAATTAATCACTTTTAAAATGAAGTTCAATTTTTTGTGCTAGTAAATTGGTTTATCTTTTTAACCGACCGAAGGAAGTTCTCAATTCGAAGGTATTTTTTGTTATGTTACTCGATAACTTCGTGGGTTTTCTATCAATAGACATCCATTTCATGTTTGATACAACATTAATTTCAGAATCATTCATTTTAGAATCTGGAGCAAAACGTCTTACGCACCGACGTAAGACGACGTATTTTTGGTTGAAGAGAACTTATTTATTCAATTTGTTATATTTTAATATAGTTTGATTTTTTTTTGAACGAAGTTCCTTATCGCGCCTTGTGAAAGGGGGCTAGACGGAAAAAAATCTCACGAAAAGTTGTAACGACACTTTTTGCTATAGTAAGCTATTGTTAGCTGTGCGGCGTTCGAATGATTTCTCCGTCTGTCTCTCTTTCTCTCTCTTATAGAATCGAAAGGAACTTCTTTCCATCCGGATGTCCCTGGACACCTCTCAACTTTTTTTCATTATAATGTAAGGTTTTTATGAATGGATACATATCCTGATATAAAATAATGCATGACGATTTAAAGTAGTTAAATAACGCAATATTACATTACATTATCCGAATACAATAAATTATGTAAAGCTTATTTTTTTTAGTTTTATAGCATTGAAATGCGTAATTATGTAAAGCTGTTTAAATGCTTTTTCTATATCTAGCTACTCATAGACTTAATAATTAGCAGTAAATTTGTTTGATTTTTTTGGTTTTTGTCAAAAATCTCAATGCCATATTTTTTTAGTTGATCCCTGAAAGTGAGTCTGTTTTTCATTTTAGAACGACTTCAAAAAAGGAGGAGGAGAAGTTCTCAATTCAACTGAATTTATTTTTGTGATTATTACTTCAGAACTATATACAAGGTAAAACAATTTTGATGATTCTTTTTTTTATTCGTAAAATTCTGGGAATTTGGAGGCGATTTAATTTTACTTTAAAAATAGGTAATTATATTTTCACCTGTGTTACACCCCATCCAATAAGAGTGCAAAGAGAATTCGGTTTCAACTCTGTACCCTTATTAGCTATAGTAGCTTGTCGTGTCGTAGAGCCAAACAGGATTTTCTTACTTAGCACGACTATCGCAACGTCATTAGTAAAATAATACTTGTCGAACTCTCTATGCGGTACAATCGCCTTTACTTTATGTAAGACGCCACCACGAGAGCGGAAGGATGAACCAACTCGTACCCTCCAAAAGTCGGGATAAGTGTAACTAGAACAAATGTGTAAGTATCATTAGATTAAGATTAAATTGCTCTTTAAAATAAACTACCCCACATACATACTACATGTATAATACATGGCTATTTTGCATATATTATAGGCTGTTAAATATTTTTTATGTTTGTAATGAAAACACTTGAAAACATATTTAAAAAAAATCCCCAGAAGACGTATATGTTATATGCAATGTTGTAGTTTGTTATTAATTCGTATGAGCATAAAAATAAAACATAACTTCAGAGGTTGTGTATGTTTAAAATTTAATTGTTTATAAAGATAGTTTAATTAATACCTATGATTTTTTGGAAATCAATCAAAAGTTACAAAAATATATGGGATCTTACTTGTTACCAGTTTCTCTATTATATTGAAAGCAATGCGCTGTGGAAAGAATGTGCCGAGATGTAATGATGACGCCTGCGCAATGTTGAGAGTATTGGCCGCTACCCCAGGGGTCTAGTAACAATTGGGCTATAACTGGGAATTGTTGTATAGTGGTCGGTGACCCTCCTAATACACGGATGCTTTGGCAATGTACTGAAACATATTTAAATTGTCAATTCAAATAATATCGATTCTGCTAAAATGGCGAAGAAATTACAAAAATGTAAACATAGGTTAATGTTCTATTTTAGTTAAATAATATTTTCCACTTATGAATGTATAGAAAATAATAATTTTAAGGGTTTGGAAAAAAAAACACTCTTCAGTGGTAGAATCAAATAAATTTACATGTAACTTATTCGTATGGAAAAGTTTGAATTAAATATGTCAGTTCAAGCGGGTTAAAATCGAGTCTAATTAAGGAGGTTGCTTGTATATTATTACGTTATCTGTGATACAGGTGAAGCCTAGTTGAAGCGTGCATTATTAGCAGAAGAGTTCTAGCCTGCTAAAAAGAAGCTGATATGTAAACAAATTAAATTGATCATAATCTAAGAAGCTACACAAAATATGTCAAAAAACTTTTTGATTTGTACTTAATATATTAGTCTAATAATTTTGCAGTAGGTTATATTTCAAAAGAGTACTAACCTGTTACAAATAATGATAATAACACGCACTGAATATGCAATATAAACATGATTTTAAATTATTTTGGCACAGGCAGTAAGTATTCGTGTACCTTGCAAGATTTCTTTCGACTGATGAATCGCAACTAGTACGATACTTTCTTAAAGGTATATGTATTACGGTGATTTAATAACATACCTAAGTCGTAAAGGTAAGCCTAAGTATTTTGTACTCCGATGATGCAGTTATGATACTTAAGTTACCGTTATAACTCGTTTTTAGTTAGAACGCGTTTTTCCTAGTGAGAATTAGTTGTAATGAACATTTAAAAAAAAAAAAAGGCTTTTGAGGAACATGTAAGGTTGGCTCTTAACCGCCGCGCAAGCAGAGCGACCCATGTGAGCATGCCGCGGCAATGAACGGTGAATCCCAAACTCGATTTCAGGAAGTTTCCGACAGAAGTAGAATCCAATATGGAACAAAATAAAACTCTAGTTGGCTAATTCCAGATTTTAATGCGGTTTATCTAGTAAGAACTAGTTGTAACAAAGGCATTTATAACCAGTTCTAAGTAGGGTTCATTCGAACGGAAAACGGTTTTTAGCTGTAACAAAAATTTCAATATAAGTTTCAATATAATAATGGTTACAGTGTATGACAATAAATTTTACGCCGGAAGTGATACATACATACTCATGCTTTTATGATATACTTACTTTTTTCCAAAATTTATGAAGTATCGAAAAAAATTCATCACGAGGCTTGATTTGAATCCGAGTAACCTATGGATATGAGCCTCCGGCTCCCCATTCGCCGAACCAATCGCAGCAGCATGTTTTCATTATATTTAAATGTTTTACAAATGTGATTGTGTATGAGATCGTGTGAATGTATTTTCTTTTAAAATTTCGCATTTATGAAGCAATTGAATGCCATAAAATTAAGCATTAAATTTAACTTTATTTTTATAGCTATGAAAATACTGAACTTTTATTGCTGCTCAATAATAATATAAACAATAATAATAGCTATAAAGTATCAAGATTGTTAATGCGATTAATATATTGTATGGTCAAGTAAATAATAATAAGTACTTTGTTCGTTGTAGAAAATTATGACCATCAATCATCTCGAAAGTGTTTTGGTTAATTAGAAATTGGAAGTTTCAAGTACGCATCAACTATAATTTATATTTTAGGTTATCCTAATCGTTTTATATTTATACTAGCCGCTCGTTCTGGCTCCGTCTGGTTTGACCCGGTTAAAAACAAAATAAAATTTTGTCGACGACTTGGTAGGTATGCTAAATAAAAAAACGGTTAAGTAGATCCAGATATTTTTCTATAAAACGACATTAACTCACAAATTTACAAATTATACCTCTTTATTTTAAAAATGTATATGAAAGAGGGGGATCCTTATTAATGATAGTAAACAAACATATAGATTGTCTATGTTTGTTTTGTTAAATTAGATAATTGCTAATTGCAAGCCCCTATGGGACCTGAGACTAGAAGTAGGTACGTCGACGGAATAATTACTAACTCTAAAATCTATACGTGTATCAGTATATAAGTGTATGTATAAGTACGTGGGGGTAAAAGTAGTTAATTTTACACTAAAGAGTGTGCCACTATCGTCGATCTCTGAAATTCTTGAGAGATTTATTGATGTTATCTACGATATACCTACGACTTTTGAGTGGATATTAATACTATCTGAATGAAATCCGTTTATACCTGTAATTTTAAATATAAATCTAACTTACCGTATATACGCCAGGAACTGAGTTGTTTGCAACTTTATTGCCTTTATAAAGGTACTACGTAACGAAGTACTACCACAGATACTATAATGCTATACTAGTACTACTAAAGGAAGCCTTCGTACTAACGTAAGTACATACGAAGGATGGTACATACCCCAGACTATTTTATATACCTTCTGGAAATAATTTCTAATGAGAAATATTGAAAGAATAGAAAAAATTTAATCACGAGGCGAGATTGCTACGGTTTGCCCAACAACGGGGTTTGGATCCCGCCTCGTGAACAAATTTTCTCTATACTTTCAAAATTTCTCATTTATAAAGCATTTCAATGCTATAAAACTAAAAATAATTTCTACTGGTCATATCCGTTGCGTGATCGTTCCCTAGGTACCCCGTACGGTTATATTATTTGTGATACATAGGTGAGCGAAACCTGAACACATACTGCTTTGTAAAGAAAATCGTTCAATTCAAAATTACGAATTATGATCACTGCTTTTTGGGTTTTGCAAGACAGGGCGAATTATTAGTAAGTATATGTTCAGAACGGCCTGTGACTCAAAACTGAGTACCTATGTCAGTACTTTTTATGTAAAAAGTGACAGAACAAGCAGACATTTCATGTGGAAGACACGCCTGGTTGAGACTATGCAACCCGATACCAGACGGCACACTGCCTTCAGAACCGTTTTGGGGGTTAACTTTAGTTATCTGAACCGTTTTTTGCTGCATATATTGACAGAATAAAGTGGTTAATAAATTGACAATGTGTAATAAAACATTATAGCTTATATAATTTCGAAAAAAGTAAATCCGTAAAATTAAAAAGTATACAACTTTATTGGTCAGTGCCAGCTAGTCCGCAAAAGTATTTTTAGCGAAAAATTGTCATAACCAAATCAAATTTAAATAGGTGCTCATGGGAGGTGTAAGCTTTCAAGTAAAAAAAATCAGCAAAATCGGTTCACCCAATTTTATTGGCGTTAAAGTAAAACACAATAGAAATGCAGGCGAATTGATAACTTCCTCCTTTATTTGGAAGAAGGTTGAAAATAGTTACCTGCTTATGTATTATATTTACAATGTATATGTGTTATATGGTAAACAAAACAAAAAAATAAGCAGTTATTGCTTGTATTATTTCATAACAGGTTTCAACTTCTAACAGAATAAATTTTAATATTTATAGTATTCATGTACATTAACAGTAACAAAATTGATTTAATATAAGTTTTGATTTTATCTTATTATCCCTTTGTTTCTTATAGAAGCTTCTATCTGGTTATCAATACTGGTGTAATATTTCATTTCTCCAAGCAGTTTCACTACTCTTTTTAAATCACCATCAAAAAATGCAGTTGAGACTCTTTTCTGCAGATCTTTTATAATGGCTTTATTCTCTTTATTTAATTTCATAATTTCATTTTCTGTTTCAGCATTTTCAACTTCTTCATTTTTTTCCATGATCTTCATTAAAAATTCCCTATCAAGTTCTGTGCTTTCAGGTATTTCCTTCCCTCTTAGGCGTAACATATAAATACCTGTAATTAAAATATGTAAAAATAAATTTTATGTGCGAACTGTATGTGAGAAGTATTGCAAGTGTTCTGTCAAAAATGGAATATAAAACAATAGTATGGAAAAAAAGTAAAGTCAATAGCATTTACACAGTCACAATCACTAACAGAATATGAGGTCAGAATATGAGAATAAAAAATATAGATTGTGGAGGAATAATTTGGAACAGTCTAAAAATCATGATCTATACTGTTACGTATTAGGAAAGCATGTTTAATTAGTCTGAATAAAATGAAGGAATAAGGGTTGAGACTAATTATTAATCACAATAAACATACCTCTCGATAATGGTTCTAACAATGTCTTATAGGCTTCATTAACTAACGATGAATATTTTTCTGATATTTCTTGTTCTTTTTGATCCCTGCAAAGCGGAAGGTTATGTTTAGTTTAAAATTGTTGGGTATTTAAGTATTTTTTTCATAACATAAAAGTCTGCAAAAAGGCTGGTGGGTTGTAGCTGGCCCAATTCATGCCAATGTGACCCCAACACCCACACCCAAAAATCAACAATCAATTTATATTTCAAGATAATTTTATTTAACTAACAATAAATTATATTAATTATAATTATTATATATCTATATTAATATTTTCTGAGATGTGAAGATCAGAAGATCAGTTTGCCCAATCGGCATTTTTATACATACCTATTAGCATATTTGTCTGGATGTAAATATTTTTGTAGTTCTTTGTATCTTTTCGCCAAATCGGTTTCATCTAAATCATATGTTTCATTTATTCCCATTAGTTTAAAATAATTATCCTTATCATCGGGATTTTGTAGAGCCTTGCAGTTCGAACAGAATAAGTTCGTTATGAGACTAGTTTGATCTTTACCACATGACCAACATGATATTAAACGATATTTGTTAAAAAAAACACTTTGTCTAGTCAAATTACTAAATATTCTTCCTAGACTCATAATTTTTATTGTTAGACCTGAAAAGTAGATAAGAAAATGTTACGAAAACTGAAAAATCACGAAGGTCAAAATGTCAATACAAAAACTCATAACCTACTAGACTTCATATATTTTGACCATGGACATAGTATCACTTGACAAATGTTGAATATTTATATCAACGTCAATTTATAATGCAAACAATTATAATATATACGTAAATAAAAAATATATCATTATCATAGCTGATATCAATTCAATTCAATTTTATTTTATGAATGATAGCTGATATCTATTATCAAAGATACTTATGACAGAGATTTCAAAATCAGCTGATTATTGACATTTGTTATGTGCGTTCAGAAATCATCAATATTGAAATTGCAATTTATTCATCTAATCTAATCTAAATAAATTTAACACAAATTATTTTTACACGCTGATCCTAGTTACTGTGTTTTCTGCAACTATTTAGTTATTTCATCTTATTTCAATTACAATATTTATGATCGTTGGCCGTTGACGTCCCTGTCAATTTTTGATAAATAACTTGTTACTGGACAGTTGACATTGACTTTGATTTTTTTATTATATTAAAATATGTACCTACTTCATAACAATTAACGTAGTGACTAGTTCTTAGTTTAATTCTTAATCTGTACTAATAACTAGACACCAAACAAAATAATTGAATTAAGTTTAACTGGATTGTCTTTTGCCAAATGTTTCTAAACTGAGAACTATACTACTATGAAGTGCCAGTGGTATCCATGGAATAATTAATAATTCAGATCAGTCTCAAAACCTATAACTAGGTGGTAACCACACACACACACAGGGAAATCTATTACTTATTACAATATTTGTCTCACAATTAAAAAATGGTTTCATATTTTACTATCGATTCAACCGGGGAAGTTACCAATTTTCAGAAAGAAATTTCCAACATGATGCACGGTTTCGGTGATAATCCAAATCCAAATGCTGCTACAGTTGTTCTAGTGGAGAGCATAGTGCTTCAACAGCTGCGATCAATGATACAAGAGGCTTTGAATTATTCAATATCGAGAGGCGCGAAAGCAATTGCAAATACAGATATTATTTATTTGATGAGAAAGAGTCCATTCAAGCTAAAGCGATTGTACGATTATCAACTAAAATTAGATCGAATAGACAAAAGTCGCTCAGCAACTGTAAGTACCCCTACCGCAGAGGCTGTAATACCTGTCATAGAAGATGATAAAGAATTAGTCAAAAAGAAAAGAACTCACATTGATGTAATTAAGGATTTGGACGAGGCTGATGAAGTGAGTCAAATTAAATTTGATGTGATTGACTATTTACGCAAAGTCAGAGCTTCAAAATTAACAGAAGCAATGTCTTTTGAGAAATATGAGGCATATCACAAAGCAAGATGTAGTTCGTTCCGATCAGGTTATGGTATCTCAAAAGGATTTGTTAAATTAGAGAGATGGATAAACCCAACCAAAGAATTGAAGATAACGCTTCCAGCTTTAGAAGTTCTTTGTTTCTTGGCTTATGAGACAGTAGCGGAAATTGTTGATGCAGTATTTCTTATTCGGCAGGACAGCAAAAAAAAATCGGGTGATCCGTTTAGTAAATTTGAAGGTGGTTACTTTTGCAACCCTCTTAGTTTGAATAATGCAGTGTATATTAAATCAGGGTATGAAGGAGTGCCAGCAATAACTGTTGCAGAAGTAAGGGAGGTTTTAAGGAGATATTTCACTCCAAGAGTTGGGATGAATGGATTATTCTACAGGAATATGAATAATGATTTACCTGTAAGATACATAGCTATATAGTTATTATCATAATGACAATTTTGGCACATATTTCAACTTTTAATGAGTACATTAATGGAATTAAAAATAGATATATTGCTGACAATCTGAGATCATGCTGAAAAAATTTATTTAATGATCATTTTATATGACATGTCAGAAATACTTTTTAGAGATCAAATTACTAAGTATTTCCAGAGTTGAATGGTTTTTTTACACTTATTATCCAGATTTTGGTGGATTCAGAATATACCTTATGGTGAAATAAGTTATGATGAAATGTTTTGATTTAAATCAATTGCCATTTTATGATGTTTGTAGTTATGGTGCATAATGTAATATAACAGAATCTGAGAATGTTATAATTAAATTACAAAATAATGTTTGTTATTTACATAACCTGTTGATGTAATATTAAATTTATTAAAAGCTAACCTAACTATAAAAAACTAACTACAGCTTTACCCAAATGTCAAAGGAAATTATGGTGATTTTTTTACATTCCTGCAGTTCCTGTGCCTGTAGGATTTTCGGGCTAAAAGCTTTCTTGGGTCTCGAAACTATCTCCATACAAAAATTCTTTCACATAGATCAAGTAGTTCCTGAGATTAGCATGTCCAATCAAAGAAACTGTTATGCTTTATATTTTAGTATTTAAAAAGATAAAGGTTATTTCAATATTGATATCATAAAACTGTTTTTATTGTTATTCCATGGCACTCGGCCTCACTGCAACAGTTAGTTTAAGGATACTTCAATAGATGTCGTAATTATAAGAGGTCCCTTACAACTATTCATTGTTTCTCAAAGTGGTCTATAGTGCCCCCTTATGGGTGCTGAAGGCCTAGAGGGGGGCGGTGAGAGATCCAGAAAAAATTTGGGGCATTGAAGTGTGGGCGTTGAGGAATTTTTTATTGTTTCAACGTAATATGTGAAAATTTATTCAAATTAAAGTGTGTATACTTCTAATAAACGTTAACTTTAGTAGAAATACCGGCGCAGCATGAAAAGAAAATACACAGGTTATGACAAATCATGTTCTTATATTTGATCTCAAAAAAGGATCTGATGTTTTACTTATATATAAAATGGATTTGATTAATAAAAGCGGCGTATGTAGAAATCAGTTTGAGGAACATTGAACTAGAGTTAAATAGGTACGTATATACCTATTTTAGTTATTTTAACACTGATGGAGAGAATAAAAAATATTTTTAACACATAAGCGTTTTAATAATAATTCTTCATAGTTCGTCTATGCACCTGAAAGCATTAGGTATATGTACTATACATATATGTATACCTACGTTACGTTATTTTCAATTGCATAAATGTAGGGATGTTTTTTACTCTTTCACATTAAAACCACTTTCACCCGAATATTACCTGATTAAAGTCGCGGGTTTCAGCTAGTTAGGGTCATAAAGTGAGATCATTTTCGATCACACGTGCGACACGTTTAGCATTTCACTTCGACATGAATTGAAAATCACTTTTCGAATTTAGAGACCCTCATTCATTTTCTATACTTCAATTCAGAAATTTTATTGTAAACAAAGACAATGTTAGGATTTACTTTAAGTTGAAGTTAATGCGAAAGAAATTAAGCAAGTGTTGTAGAGAAAGTTCTGGACCCCGCGGTTGGACCTTAACCATTAATGTTGCTAACACAATTTCTAAGTTGGAGTGCTTCGTGAAAGTTGCACCGACTCATGTATTTAGTTCAATAAAGCGTTGGAAATTTTAAGAATTAATTATTATTTAAGTGTCACTTTTTTATTGAACGGAGTATTTGTTTATATATGACAGAGTGAGAGTATATAATTTTTATTGATTACTTTTTATTTTATTTAATCAGAGTTTTGTTTCCGAAATGGATACCTATTTATCATTTCATGTTTAATTTCTATTAAATTAGCTTTTAAAGGTTGTTTTTAAAGCGGGCAACACATTTACAGAGGCTCTAGCAAAGGAAAACCACCAGCTCGGTTGTTCGTTCTTACATAAAATACCAAAGGATAAATTACATACCTACACCTTATGAGAAAGATAACCTAAATGTTTCTATCTAATAGATCTAGTCACCAAACCACAATTGTTTCATCTACATCTACGTTTCTTTGCCCTTAAATATACGGTTTAGAGTTAAAAAAACAAAGCAATTATGATACTTCTATTTATCTACGTGACTGTCTAAATCTAGTTAGGTATGTTATCTCTAGTCTCGTATCGTACTTAAAGTCGGGTGAAGTGGACGAGTGTGCTTCAAACCCTCGGGATCCCATATGGGATCCAACCCAATCTTTAAGATTAATTGAGTGAGCAGAAAGGGAAACGTGTTTAAATTGGCTATCGACCGTAGACCACATTGTTACTTTTACTCTAACATTTTAATCAAAAGACAACTTTCTGTAATCGGTTAATCTTAATGTTGCTAGGTAAATCAGTGTTGTTGTGAGTGTTTTGTCATATTTGCTTTGAGTTCATTGCTTTCAAGTCTATATCGCAATTATGACCTCTAATAATATTATAAATCATAAACTTTGTATCCATATTTACACTGAGTGTTTTTTACATTTTAAAACAAAATGGCTCAATAGATAACAACAGGTATAAAGCATAGCCTAGAGATTACTGGATCATAGAGATGACCTAATTACGTATAAAAAAGTACTTCAAGAGTTGAATT
>NC_052103.1:3184516-3216309 GCF_012273895.1 Zerene cesonia
ACGAGGTATGTGCCGTGTGTTCACGTCTTTCCCTTTTTCGCTACACCACGTAGATTAAGTTTTACAGTCGGCTTAATATCGAAATTAATATATATTGGCGCGACCAAAAACTATCTGGATTTTTGTGAATATTTACTCTCGCGCGATAAATCTTCTTACAGAAGTTAAGTAGGTATTAAGATTTTATATAAACCTTTACAAAAATTACTTATTTATATATTTTTCTTATAATTAACAACAGGACAACTTTGCGTTGCCTATATAATTGTATTTAATTTTTTTTTAATATTGATGGGTTCATTAGGTTTATAATAATAACTGACAATTATCAAACGAAATTCAATTCCTCAGCGATCAATTAAAATAAAAAACAAACAAATAACAATTATACTGGCTAGGACGAAAGACAATACTTTAAAATAAGTAGACAATGGGAAAGGATATCAAATAACGTGGTAGCCGTAATCTGAAAAGCGTTAAACTTTATAAAACCCCCATTTGACCTTCGCTTTCATAGAAAAGGTTGAACATACATTCTGCAAGTCATAATTCGTTCTTTAATATATTTATAAGGGATGCTCAGGCCGCAATCTGTTTTCGAAATTGGAATATTTTTTATTTTATCCCCAATATTTCGGATTTGCAATATACTATTTGCGCGTGAATGCAAGGAAAATAGACCTTATCGGCATGCATATAAAGTCATATTGTTAAACAGCAGTAGCTCTGTTTATTTGGTGAGCGTGAATGTGAATAACGCGTCACAATGCGTCGATATATATTTCGATGTAAGTGATTAAATAATGATTTTCATCGTTGTGAATGTTTACAATTTCTGAGAGGGTTTACTTATTTCGTAGTTAAAAGGAGAATCGCTTACCCCTTTCTTAAGTTTATAGTTATATGATAGTTGGTATTATATTAGAAGTAGCTTTTGCCCGCGGCTTCGCACGCGATAATTCGAAGTAGTTTAATAGATGTTATTATACAAATAAAAACCTTCCTCTTGAATCTCTCTTTCTATTAAAAAACGTGTCAAAATCCGTTGTGTAGTTTTAAAGATTTTAAGCATCTATAGGGACATAGGGTAGAGGCATAGGTTTATTGATAAATTTTTTTAATATTAACAATAAACCTATGCTATGCCTGTTAAAATTGCTTAATTACTCAAAAATTTCCTTTCCACCTACGCAAATATAATTTAAATGTCTATTGCATTACGGGAAAACAAAAGCATCGTGTTTGCAATGCTTAAGTACTTAAATCTGATTTAAAGACGGATTTATTGAAATCCGCTTCCAATACCGGCAAGATCCGATATCAAAAGATTTAGGACTGACGTTTGAAGATTAAATCGGCTCCGCTATGGCACTCATAGTCGCCAAGTGTTGATTGACATTTGAGAAAGGTAAGGAAAAATCAGAGGCGCCCATATATGGGACATCTAAACGTTGGTTTACAAAAAACGTTCAATTGCGAAAAACAAATATAATTCTGGATTTTTTTTGTGTAAAAGTTATCATTAATATTAATGAGACCCGCAACGCAACCCGTAATCTCACCAGTTTTTACTTATATATTAGGAAAAAAGATATACTCTAAAGTATATACATATTATCTTATTCTGGCAAGTTAATGAATAAATAGAAAGGATGGTACAGAAAAGTCCTAACATATTATTATACTTAAAACTTATAAGATTGCGTGGGTTTAATATCGTATGAACGAGATCTCTTTGTGGCATCATGTACTAGAAAATCC
The DNA here is from genome assembly GCF_012273895.1 of Zerene cesonia. NCBI lineage: Eukaryota > Metazoa > Arthropoda > Insecta > Lepidoptera > Pieridae > Zerene > Zerene cesonia. The sequence continues at coordinate 3,186,278 of NC_052103.1, forward strand.
TACTTACTAATATTATAAATGCGAAAGTTTGTAAGGATGTGTGTGTGTTTGTTGCTCTTTCACGTAAAAACTACTGAACCGATGCAATGAAATTTGGTACGTAAAGGGGTGGGCAACTGGAATAACATACAGGCAGACTTTTTACCCCGATATTCCTACGGTATACGGACTTACGCAGGTGAAACCGCGGGGCGCAGCTAGTAGATTAATAATATAAATATCTTTTCCATACTAACACCATATTTTTCTGCAGGATTTTTTTGAATATGACTTTATTATAATTGTGTACTTTTTTAACCGACTTACAAAAACGAACTTTCTCGATAAGTAATAACTTACTACATACCTATTTACTGCCTACTTTGCCACCGACTTCATGAGTAGGTAGCGCATAAGCGCTACTATAAAGTAATTATGTTAATTTTTCGATTTAAAATGAAAATTGGGTTAAATTTTTGTTAAAAAGAATTATTAGGTTTACTATACTACTGTTAACATTTACGCATATGTAAATTTATGTAGCCATACAGATAATCGTCAAACTAGAAACGAAATTACGTGCAACAGCAACTGTGCGCAATAGAACTGATAATTAACCAATTACGTCGGTATTTATAGCAAATCAACTCACTGAACTGTATTACTGTGTTATTATATGCTAATCTGTATCTCAAACTGAACGATTAAATATGAATTCAATATGTATATATATTGAATTCATATGGGACAGAAGATATACATTTGTTTCACTGATGGCTTCTCTTAATGGACACGTGATCTCAGGTGATCTTCTGTGCCCTGCAATCTCGAGACTTTTCTTTGTGAGTCCCCAACGGGAATCGAAACTTGCACCCCTTCGTTCTACATTCAAGTGTTAACTATTGTACCAACGTACGGTATAAATATAGTATGTATTTACATTAATCTAGCTTTCTAACTATGGTTTCGGCCCCGTAGTAAAGGAGAAAAAAGGCAGATCAAACTTCTTCCCACACAGTCCCGTTCCCGTGGGATTTCCTGGATAAAAACGATACCAAGTCCATTCTCAGTTTTCAAACTGAAAAGAGATAGAGAGAAAAGGGATATAGGTTTTGTCATCGACTTTTTGCTAGGTACTGTATTTATTGTACCTTTATATGTTCCTAAGTATTTGCGTTTCTGGGTTCGATCTATAACAGAGAGGGATACTGGTTATTAAAAGTTAATAATAGACAAGTGTGATATAAACATAAAATATGAGAATACAAACGTACCAAAATGTTAGTCGTGCTTAAATAAAGTTCATAGTTTACAACGAAACTATAGCCTTATATTTCACCACGAACACCTGTACTATTCACAATGAAGATTAATCTATTCTTTGTGTTTCTAAAAGTAGTTTTACATTTCGTGCACGCACAAGACATTCCTCATGCGTGTTCTCGCGACTCCATTAAAATATAATAGAAACGCGTCTACATGGCGCAATGTTCAGTTCACACACACATTCAGTTGGAATACACCACCTAATATAAGCGCAATATTCACCAACGCCGCGTTTAACACTGGTAATCGTCTTTTAAATATTATTACTAGTAATTTAACGTACCGCGGAGGTATTATTGTATGAAAGAGATGGAAATTCGACTTCGGAAGGCGTCGTGTTCGCTTGAAGTAGTCAGTTGAGCCTTCGTGGCGGTACGCTTTGAACGTGTGTTTCATGTGGTTTTTCTCGAGCCACTGCTTCGTGACGTGTTTAGTGTATAAAGTATGTTCTCTCTCTATGTGTAGTTTTATTGGTAATTAATTTAAAACTTGTAGAAAGTGTCGGTATATAATATTTAGTGCGGTATTGGATATTACCGGTTGAAATAAAAACCATAAAAGTGAAGTGTCGTGTTTGAAGCGTAATTTGGAGTGAAAACGTAAGTAAAGTTGATGTTGTGGTTCTGCAAAGAAAGTATGTTATTTATTGTTATATACACGAATGTTGAGTAAACACGAATTTGAATCTTCCTGCATTTACACGTATATATTTTTAATAAACGCCAAGGTGCTTCGTTTATTAAATTTTTTAAACAAAAATTTATTACGCAATTGAAAAGCGAAGCTTATATTGTACGGGAAAATATTTATAATTTCTTGATTATTTATTTAAATAACATGATGAATGAATCGTTGAAACAATTTTTTAGAAAATCGTGCATTGTTTTATGTAAAATCGTAAGAAAAAAGGACGATAAAAAATGTACTGATACGGTAATAAATAATAAACGAAAATATTATATTGTGACCCAAATCCCACCGAAGTGCAATAATAATTGTGTAAAAAAAATTGATTTGGATTTAAGTAGTGAGTGCTCAATTTTATATTAAAATATGAATCAAATATTAAGTAAAATCTGACTAGGTACGACTCCAATAATTTTATACTTTACGCTGACATAAGTCAGGTTTTGTATAACTAAAAAGGTTAGCTATTTTCATGCCTAAAATATATGTATATTAATAAAAGATCGTATGCTGACGAATTTATCTTGTAATTTATATAAAGAAATAGCTATAAGAAACATTGGTTGATAAATGGTTAAAATTACGAAAAACAATTTATGAAAATCATATTTCACAGATTATATGTAAATATATGGACGTAAGTAAATACGGATTAACAAAAGCCTGTTCCAATTATTATGTAATAACTTAGTTGCAGCTGTTGTATTATTTCTGTGATTAATCGTAAACGTTCTACGAAGCTACGATCTTGCTACAGTTTCGTAGCGCCCAGCGTAGCACGGGCCATATTATAAGCGGGTTGAATGTTTGCCAAGGTCAACAATCTTTATAATCACGAAACTGTGGTAAATACGTGACGTGCTTGAAATTTATAATTTCTTTACGTTTATATTTTTAGTTTGTATAAATTTGAATATAGTTAACGAGTTTTGAGTGGAAAGTTTTCATTAACGCTTATTTATTTTTTACGGCTATGGGTGTTTCCGTTACAAAATATAAGTTTTGAAGTAGCTGTTGATTTTTTTAGCGTTTCCGTTTGTTTTTGGTAATATAATCATATTGTGATTTTGTTAGTTGTTTAAAATTTAAAATAGATTAAAAATCTTGATAAATATTTCTTAATGAATGAAATAACGTTAAATTCAATAACAATTCATTGTGCCATTTTTATTTAGGTAAGCGGGGAATGCGAATACCATCGTCATATCGCTTAATAAGTACAACTTATTACTTATTTTTTTAATGAAGTCACGAAACAAGTTTTAATTCAGACATAATTTAGGACTACCTATTTCGGTATTTTATGTGTTACTTTGAGAATTTGATTATATGCATTCACTATTTTATTATAGAAGTATAAGTATTCTTGAATGATGGACTCAAAGAAACTAAAGTAAACTTTAAGTCTTACTTTAGTCTATACTATCTATACTATAGTCTATATATAGAAATGTACTTTTCAAGTGTGCAAGTTCCACTAGGTAGATAACAAAGACAATATTTTGTTGGAGTTGTCAACGATAAACAAATTTAATAAAGAGGAAAATGTAAGAGTGCTCTTGATATGAAATAATAAGGCGAACTTTCTCACATTACTACCTAATGTTACCAACCGACCTTACTTGGCTATTGCGAAGTTTAACTTGGTAACTCGCTCCAGTCCTGTAATACTGGTGTTTATACAGTCAGAGGCTGTTATTCTACAATACGGTAGTCAGGGTTCCACTTATATAACTTATTCAGAATAATATGTAAAATAATGTGATAGCATAAACACAAAGGATGTTAAATCTTAGTTTATATATGTAGATATTCAAGTATAGACACACGGTAATATCAATTTATTCACAGATCACATTAACTATCTATTGAAGCATATTAATACAAAAGGACACAATATTCATGTTAATAATTCTTTTAACGACTTGTCAAATGGTGAATATTAATACATTTCGTGTGATTTATATTCTTGTATAGACTAACGAGAAAACGTGCTTCAGTATAAATTTAGCCATGCTCATAGCGGGGTGGTTAAGACCTCACAAAATTATAAAAATGTATGGAAAATGTATGGAATATGTATGGAATTATGTTAGACATTCAGAGACTTTTACGTTTCATCTTAATACCCAAATGTTCTTTGTTCATAGCAATTCAGACTTTAATGTCCCTTACAGGCGTAAAAGTTTCCTTTTCGGTTTACAGATAAAAAAAATGAAATTGACATTTATATATACCGTGTTACGACGTAACAAAGGTGTTTTAATTAATACTTGGTGGCTGAGCGTGACAAGCTAAGCTAGTGAAACCGAATTCCCCGAGATAACACCGATCAAGATTAATTCGGACCCCAAAATCTCCGGTATACTTACAAAAATTTCATCGAATATTCTGTCGTTTAATAGAATTTATAGGAGTCATCCCTAACTTGAAACGGATTTGCAGTTTTGTAATATTAAATATACGGTTGACATTTTATTTAATAAAACAGAGTGAATATATTATATGGAAGTTTTGTTGAAATGTCAACAAAACGGGTCGAGCGGGTTTCGAATACAAACAATGTATCACGTTGTTAGACATCTCATAACTCATTAGTCTGCGAATACCGAGATCCAACAAAGTTTTGTAACCGATGTGAGACAAATTCGCCGTTTGTTGACTCTGCCTGTCAGGCTATCCTATTGCGTTTGTTCGAGCCTAAGTGGTAACTCATACGTGCTTCAAACTTGCTTCGAGTGTATCGGTTTAGGGAATAATATATATAGTGATGCTTATTTATACCAATACGTTTAGGCTGTAATCTGCAAACATTTATAATCTTGAATAAATATGACGATGAAAGGTGCGTCATATATACTTTATTTATTGAAGTTGAGAAAGATATAAACTATATATCTACTATATAAAAATAAGTCGGGTTTTCCTTCCTGACGCTATAACTCCAAAACGCACGAACCGTTTTCCACGGTTTTGCATTCGTTGGAAAGGTCTCGGGCTCCGTGATGCTATAAAGCAAAGAAAATTCAGGAAAAATTTCAACACAAAAGCGGGAAAAACGAAGCCATCTGGTGGCGAAACGGAGTTCGCCGGGTTTGCTAGTAAACTATAAAATAGTCAAAACAAACTAAGATATAATGAGTATTATAAAATTCTGAACATTAATCAGAGAAAAACATATGTAATATATATATTTATACGGCGGAGATCAGATTCGGTTTTTAGATTACCTTATTACAAAAATATTGAAACAGCATTCCTTTTTAACATGCGAAAGTTACAAGGAAAGTGACCATGTAATGTTTACTGATCGGTGACGACAAGTCATAAAACCTTTAAAGAAATTGTGTCCAGGGTGTCAATAGAGTCGTGAAATTTATACAACATTTGCAGGTCAAGTCAGGATCCGGTGCTTGTATAACCATTTATAATGCGGGCTATGATGTCAACGTGCGGCTGAAAATGAGACAAAAATTTATGAGACGAAAATTTGAATTTATTGTAACACAAGTTGCAAATTAGGCATACGTATAAAACAAAAATAAAAATACGAATTAAATTAATGTTTTATGTAAAACGTATATCATAAAACGTATAAAATGAAAATACGAATTAAATTAATGTTTTATCTAAAACATTTTGATATTATAAAAAAAAATGTTAAGTTTTTAGATAATCGACTTCCCTGATTAGTGGATTTTGGTTTTCTTTAGTTAAAGTAAAAAAAAAAACAATATTAATTTAAATAGAAAAAAATATAGCTACTAAAATGATAATAATTAATTAAATAATTTTTTCAATTTAAATTAAATTTTATAATTTTAATAACAAGATTTGCATACAGATAAACTGTTGCTAAGCTAATAAACTATAAAATTTATAAGCTTTATAGAATCCGTTATTATCCGTTTCGTATCAACCCGATTACAACACCCGACCGATTATTTTGACACAATCATAGGACAAAGTTTTGATTCTATGTAATCTCCTAATGGTGTTATACAGAGATTACGGTAATGTAAAATACTGAATAGTTACTAGTTATGCCACGCAAATTTACCCACGGAAAAGACAAAAGCAAGTGTATATAAGAAATACGATCTCTTTCGTTAATATTTCTCCGGCTATGTTTTAGTGATTCCTTAGTGAAACTTCAACAAAGTTGTGTAGATGTGTTTCCAACTTAGTGTCTTGACAAGACGTGATAAGTAAAAACTATAATGTATAAAGTATATGTAGACTTTTTCACTAATACACTCCTGCTGTCTCCACATTTCACGGGCACGTGATGTTTTTACTTTGCCAACCAAAAATTACGTTACGTTTTCGATCAGTATAATAGTACCAGTTTTATCATATTCCTTTGTTACAAGAAAACTGTATTCAAGTTTATGTTTTGTTGTTGACATGGTAAATATATCGATTATACATACGATTTAAGGTACACACATGTTAAATAATTTGTAATTAAACAGCGATGATAGTGGCCTCCATATTAAGATTTTATCTCAATGAACGGAATAGATTGCGTCTGTTCATACGCAAAGCGAACTTTTCTTTGCGTTTGTTCTCTAGGCTAGAATCAGCTGAAATTTCATCAAATAAGAGAATATGCGGTGAATGTACCTACTCGTATGTATATATCGGGTCAGGCGTGTTTGCTAAAGAAGTGTCGCTCGTCCTCAGATAGGATTTTTCAAAACGTGATTGAGGCGTGAAAACTGGGCGCCATCCACTTCTGTGTTCCAATGTTCTATTTTTGCGAGACCTGTGGACAGAAAATTGCCTTTGGGTTATTCAGGAATACAAACGTATTTCAACATTTTGCGGTAAATATGTTCGGAGATACTGAAATATATATTTAGCGGTGCAAGCTATAAGATGCCTGTCAGTTTATTATTTTGTATTATTATCGTCTTAAACTTGAATTTGATTGATAGAAAATTTCTCTATGTGGTAGTCGAGCACGCTTCGGCACGAATTGGGCCAGCTCGCACCGGGGAAGTACCACACCCCCACAGAAGACTGGCGTGAAATAGCATTCTGCTGTGTTTCGTTCGGTGTGTGGGGGAGCCGGAGGCCCATATCCTTTTCCTTACCCTTCCCAGTCCTTTCCTTTATTCCTATCACCTATCCTTTCTTAATACCTTCCCAAAAAGTCGGCAATCCATTTGTAGAGGCGTAATGTCTTCAATGGACCTTATGCCTCTCCAAATGTTCATGGGCGGTGGTAGCGCTTACCATCAGGCGTCCCACCAGCTCCATTGCCGACTGTAACATAAAAAAAAAAAAAGAATAAAAAAAAATTAAACTATTTCTTTCAATAATCAGCTGTTAAGAGATTATTAGAGAGGAGAAGACGAATTTGTCGTTCTTTCACGTCGCCACGCAATTATTTCATGATATGTTATTTGTATCTGGAAAGGGTCCTAACTATTTCCTCGTATTTAAGGTAGTGAGTGATATAAGCTAGATTTTACCCCGCCGAAGAATCTCATTTTAATAAATTTTAAAAAAGAAAGATTTTCTTTGGGATAAGTTAATATGACTGGACTAGATTGTTATGCCTCTTTAATAAGTTTGGTTAAATATTCTTTACATGTCTCTAAGTCTGTTTATGTCTTCCAATACCAATCTATTATAATAAAATAAACAATCTACATTACTGTGAAATGTAAGGTGAAACGGAGAATTACCCAAAAAAGATAAAGTTATAGAGATATTAACAACCATTCTGACTAGGATTTATTAATGTCCCTTTTATATATTTAATTGTTGCCGTACTTTCTATAGTCTACAAAGCATGAACAGACAATATTGCTCTTTAAATTAAAATTCTAGTTTTGTCTTAGCTGCGATTTAACTCTCATTTTATTCCGCTTAAACAATACCGATATTAAATTAAGTAAAAGCGGTGCTGAATAGAGTGGAACACTCTGTATAACAATAAACTAGAAGAATGAATAAAAACGCAAGTACTGTCGCTAGACGCTAATGCAAGTGAAAATGGCAGTATAAGAATTTTAATTTAATTTTATCTTACGTGCAGTTAGCATTATATTGCTCAAGGGTATTATTATTCTAACGACTAAAGTTGTGTGGAATTGCTGAACCTGTGGGCTGTGACGTCATTTTACTGACCAGAGACTTGAAAAGCCCCTTGGGTTTCCGTAGTGTCGCATGCAATGTATGTAGTTGCTAGTTTAATAGCTTTTATATTGGTACATGTATTTTGAATAAAGTCTTAAGCAAATCTATACATTGCATGCTTTTTATTAAGGATTTGTATATACTTGTGTAAATATAAAACCATAAACAGACAATCGGCTTAGAGAGTATCTCCCAAAGATACTAAGCTAAGGGTAAGAATAGTATGAAATTTAAGTCATGCACATTTTGTATGAGATATTATTATTAATACATATGTATAAAAATAAGGCATACTTGTTTTATATTATACGTATTCTAGTGAGGGATTAACAAATCAGTAATACCTGATTTGGTGTTAGGTGCTAGTAAATCGGCTTATCGTCTCACACTAAGTTATAATACCCGTAAACGACGCGACTTTTCCCGTGTCACTTCTAAACACTTCTTATGGTTTCCGAACATATGAAACAAATAAGGAAAATAAATTGTTATGGGATTAGAGTCCTTTTAAGAAAACAAGAGTCTATGTTGTATTTTTATTTATAGGTAAGTGTTCATGTTAGGATCTTAAGATACATTGATGCGTAAATGTCCACAGCAAATTTTCGTAGCAAGAGTTTGAATTGAATGGTCTTCTATTTCGTTTTAAGTGGATACTAATTATAAAATTAACCCTAAAGAGCACTAGTCAATTGCTATTTAATAATATATGATGATATTTAAAAATCATTACAGATTAGAAGTGAGTCATTTTTATTAACTTAAAATAACCACGTTTAAAAAGAAAGTCCGCTGAACGAAAAAAAATAAGTAATGCTTAATACATTTTCTAAGTGGATGCCATATATTATTCGACTTGTTGATAACAAATGAGGAAAATGGAATATAGAACTCGAATTCAGAGGCTAAATCGTGTAAAATTGGATACATTTATTATCCCTTATATATCGAACGAGGTAGACGCAGTGAGGAGACTTGATTCTTAAATAGGGACATATAAGACTGTTTTATAAAAACAATGTTAATAAGTACATATTGCCAAACCTATATCGCTTATTTATTGATCGCTTAAGTATTTATATTTCTGCTGTATTAAAACTAGCTAAGACATAGACATCACTTTTATATTTTAAGTAATTTTGGAAAGCATACAAAATAATTTTAACAAAAATATAAAAGAGAGATAAGAAATGACATCACACAGCCTCACGGACTTTTCGTTAAAGGACAAAAAAAGGCCAAGCACTCATTTCTCTAATGGCGAAGGCAACGTAAAAAACATTCAGTAGCACCCAGGACGTTGGTCTTGGTAAAAAGGGGATGGCTAGATTGGTTGTTGAGGGTAAGCCCGTGGGTGCGATTGGACCTTGTGAGAGAAGCCCATTAAATTACTGCCTACGCGCAATTACTATTTGTAGGAATTCGAACTAGCACCTAGCAGGATTGAATTTTGAGTGCCGTTGGGCAAATACCAATCTGTTTTCTATACATAAAATAGTACGGTTAGTATTGATTCCGTCATTGAATTTGTAGCAGCTTTAGAAATACGTTGCAGAAGTAGTAATTTAACATTATTGTCCCAGGGAACTGTTATATATTGTAAATGTTTTGTTTATAAATGTGTTATTGTGTTAACTTAGTAAGAAAGTCGCATTAATCGTATAATACAAAGCACGGTTGTAAATAACTCAAAGAGTATTTTTTCTGTGTTTCAATTAATTTAATGTTACTTTTCAGGTCAGATCATATATGAGTCATATAATCCCAACCATTACCCGATTTACACGAGCTTTTAAAAAGCTTTACTCGTACGAGTGACTGAAAGTTCAGTTTCGAAATTTAACACCAAGTTTTAACTTGGCTTTGGACTATGAACTCGTCAAAAATTCACAGTTCGTTTTGAAGTCGACTAAAAAATTATATTCGCTCCAGTGGCTTCATATAAACCCTCATTAGTGAAAACTTTTTGCTCGCAGTCAGTGTGGTTGAAAGTAAATAGAAGTACACCGTATCTATACTTAATATCTGTTACCATAAAATCTCTCCGCCGAAATATTGTAGCTTTCTCCATTATTTTCTGGCAGTTTGTTTTTGGGAGATGTAATTTTGATCGTTTAAAGCCCTGCTTAAATTAAACAGTCGGTTTTCGTGCGAATTTAATCTTCACAGAGAAGTTCTGGATTTACGTCACGTATTTCTCGCCACATCACTTCCGCTTGACATATGTCAAAACAAATTAACGTCCCTTGAATTTTATTATTGTAATAGTGACGGTGGTGAATTATAATGGCGGTGTTTTAAAATTGGACCTAATTAAAAATACATTCTAATGTTAAACTACAAGAGTAAAATATTATTTTTCTTATATCGCGCAACCGAGCTGGTGGTTTACCTGATGACATCAAGGTCCTTACTTTATCCGACCGTTCAGAACCCATAGTTACAAGAAACTGTCTCCATCTCCATCTCCGTCCATATTAATTATTATTTATCCAATATAAATAATATGTAGGTCACGTAGACCGATCAAACATGGGTATATTGCTTCGTGCACTACAATACAACTGAATAGGAAATACAATAGCCGCGCCATGTAAATACATCCACGTTGAATTATAAGGTTGAGAGGTCATTTACCCTTTTCAGTATAATAGACATGTAGGGATTGTAGGGGCGACACAGAACATGGATTGCACTAGACAACGCACGTGCACTTACCGTCTGTCTCTAAATAAGTGAAAAACACTCAAACACTTATAAACACATTTTTGCACACAACATCATTTCAAAACCAAAATTATTACTTTAAAGATGTTGAAATTTTACCGTCATTAGTCACACCTACGCTTGTTTATCTACTTACCTTTGAATAAATATTTTCAGTCTATTTTACATCATGATTTAATTGCCAATTTATTCACAATTTTATAAATTAAATTCTATAAGCTGTCAAAGCTATAAACAATTTATTAAACCAACCATACTATTTTCAAACATAATTTTAATATTAAAAATTGTTACTATCTTTCTTTATAGGAATGCAAATCTACACTAATATTATAAAGAGGAAAACTTTGTTTGTTTGGTTGTAATGAATAGGCTCAAAAACTACTGGACCGATTTTAAAAATTCTTTCACCATTCGAAAGCTACATTATCCACGAGTAACATAGACTATATATGTACCACGGGCGAAGCCGGGGCGAACAGCTAGTATTTAATACAAACGCTTGATTCTTCTAGTTGAATATGGTCTGAGAGGCTCCTTTGGTATTGTGTGTATAATGGATATTACGATCGTGAATTCTTCCAATGATGTACAAAAAGTTAGCTCCACAAGGGCAAGTGTAGCCGACTTAAAGCAGATTTTTTACGTGAGCGGCATACAAGCATTCGTGTCACTTGATAAGCAATTGTTACTCTTAAAAGGATCTTGGGAACTCCCTTTGAAAGAATTACTTCCAAACGGATTAAGGGTAAGATTTATATATTGTCGTATTATCTTTGAAACATTATTTTACTGAAAGTAGGTAGGTATATAAAATAAATTACATAATTGTATCTTTTGGTGAATTTAGTTGCCGGAGGCCCTTTTCCTTACCCTTCCCAGTCCTTTCCTTTACTCATAACTAATATGACATAAAAAAAAGTTGCAAATGAGTTAAGTTTAAAAAAAAATAAGTTTGACATGAGACAAAGTCCGTCTATAATACAAAGGAATTCAGTACTGAAACTATAGTATGACTACTTGATTTTCTGTGAAGATGTAGTTACTGTTATTGTTATCCATAGAGTCGTTTTTTTGGCAATTAGAAGATGTGAAGATATCACATTTTTAACTTTTGTTTGAGTGAAAACTGAACGCGAACTATCTTTGAATATTATGATCTGGAAAGTTATTGTTTTAATTATTACGGGAACACGATTTCAATTACGAAGAAACAATATTGTTTTCTCTTAACTATCAGTAAGAATATTTAATTACAGTGTTTATACTGTTTTGTCTTACTTCAAAGTTTAATCATCCCCCAAAAGTAATTTTTCTAATTGCTGACCAAAATAGCTTCGCAAGAGGTACGTAAATTCCAAAATTTAACGTGGAAATGTGGCTTGGGACAAATCAGAGACTGCAAAGTATGTCGTAATCATTCGGGATGCGTGACGAGATGTTTTTTTACGTAAAACAAAGAGACGGCGATGAATGAGTCCCTTTGTACACGGAGTAATCAAACGCTACAAGTCTTTTCACGGTCTAAGTGTATTTTTCTTGTTATTATCGTGTGTTTCTATTTGATCATTTTTTAATTTTAGAAACGTTTGTGTTGTTTTGTTTTTTTTTTTGTGATTGTGATGTTTTGTCCGTATTAGAAGGGTAATGGTGATGATGATAGTGTAACCAGCATGGAACTTAATCATTATTTTCTTAATAACTACATCACAATATACTATGAATATAGTAGGTATATAAAATTATTGTTCTAAAAATATCCCGACTGATAAAAATAATAAGCCAAAAAAGTTTGCCTCCTTAGAAGTAATAACTCCAATTAATATAATGGTATGCGTGAGAGACGTGGACTGGCGCCGTAACGCGTTACGTAACGAAGCGGTATAACGTCCCGTAAGAAGTTATCACTTCAAAAGAGACAGAGAGAGAGAAACAATACTTCGTCACTTGTTTACTCTTTAAGAGAAATAAGGCTCATTAACTAAGCGATTCCAATTAAGTACGTTTAATACATAGTTCATTTAACGTAGATCAATGTGGCTCTCAACACATGTCATATAAATCAATAATTTCTAAGATAATTGTATTACAAATAGAGGGACATAAAGTGGGTGCGGTGGTACCGACCGGGGCGCCGGATAAAGAAATCGTGTTTGCATTGTCAAATGACAAAAAAGCTGTGAACGTTGTGTATAAAGACATTCAGTACTATCTTTAGTATCAGCACTGCATCCGTAAGAATACAGTGAATGTTGCTAGTATATGTATAGAAATATTCTGAGTTATTAATAAATTACGTCATCACTGTTGATAAACACGATAATGAACAATTACAATAACTTCAAAAGCAATTTCAAAATTAACTATCATGTAGATGTGGTTAACATTATAATTCATACTTGATTTTCTAACAAGTTATTCAAATTATTAAATGTAATATCATATTCATCTTCTTAAAATTCATAGAATAACCTCAGGTTTTTAAAAGGCCAGCTGTAGAGAAATCACAAAGTAAAAAAGGATAGAAGGAAATTTTAATTTTCTCGAAGCGTACTTTATAGAAATTATCAATAAAAGGCCCTATAACGGATTTAGTCAAAGTTAAAAGGAAGCGTAACCGTTAACAAGATAAGAGGGACCCGATAATGGGCTTTTTGTCGCCAACCACACTCAAGATTAAATTGCCGAAACACAAATTCGATTATAACACGCATTTTGCGGCGCACTTACTAACAAAAACATTACATGCGAGTATTCAAAAGTGGAACTTATTCCATCAGCGTTAGTTTAAAAATTCCATGCATGTTTCATGATGGCGGGATATCTCTTTGGTCAAATATCATGTCGGACATCGTTGGTCTCACGGGTGTCTGATATGCGAAATGACAGCTATTACAGAATTATTACGTTAGGGTAAGTATATTTGGGATTTTTCAAATATTTCTCTGGAATATGGAACGTGAAAAATGGCGTGTTTTCATCGAATTCTCCTTGTGGGCCTTTGTGGGGTGCGTGCACAAAGTCAGTAATCGGCTTAGTACTACAGGCGGTCGATCATTTTTGTAGATGTATGTAGATTTTAGGCCTGTATGTCTTTGCATTTTAAATCTCGTTTTTCATTTGATAGCCTATGTGGCTATTGGGAAAGCTCGGCTGAACGTAAAGCATTGGATACGACCTGTTACAGTTTGTTCGAAATATTTTATATTTTTATTCTATACATAATATTCTCGTTAGTAATGATTAAGCTTACAATATTTGTTAAAACACAATAATAAATAGATACTTACAGAGTCAAATTGCTAGAATTAAAAATCAGAGGTGAAAATCATTAAAAAAGGGACAAACAAAATTCAGTAACATCGCGTTCGCTACAAATCATTCCTCTCTGAATGAATACCAAAAATTAATTTACATATCACCCTTCTGATAATACATTCAAACGAGATCGTAATGCGTAAATAAACGAATTAATTTGTAATTTCTGAATGGCTGTGTATAAATGCGACACATTTTTACTTCTGTTTAAATTCTACCTATTGATTTCGTTCCGAATAAAATAAAATAATTCAATTCTGATTACTACATATATAATAATGTTTTTCTAAAAAAAGATCACCATCGTCCCTGGGGGAGGGTTTCTAAGGAAGTTAGAGATTCGAAAATGGGATAAAATGGCAACAATTTACTCTTAAACACAAAAATAAGTAGGCTAACCAGCTGTAAAAGCCACGGAGTTATCGAATAACAAATAAAATAAAATCATTTGAATAGAGAGTGTTTTTGGTAATGTTGGTTAAAAGATTGGTTAAAAATTTTAGATCTTCTAGAAATATTCTATAATTTTGGCGTAATGGAGAAACAATCTGTTAGACTGTTAGAATAAATGTAAGGCTATTATAGTCTGTCACTCTCTATTATTTGTTCCATACCATTTACATTAAAGACACCATATTATGAGGGACCAGAGATGTTGACTTAAAAAATAAGTAATATTTGCTATCCTGGTTTTCTTATCAAACATTCAAACTTTCAAATTATTATTATTAATAGTTGCGACTTGTAATAGCTAAGATCGTGTTTATGAAATACCGAAACGCAACTACAACATAAAGCGAGTTCTCAATGAAGCTTCTTTATGTATCTCCTACAGGTTCATGCTGCATGACATGCACTACTTGTTGTCATGCATGATTGATCGTTTAGCTTCATTGATTGACGCGAATGACATGCATACTCCGGGTGGCGATTGGTTGATGAAAATTTTCCAGAAAATGCATATCATGCGGGATGATAGCCTCGGGCCAGTTGTGTTTTATTATGTTTCACATGACAACTGTTTCTGATCCAATAAAGTTAAGGGAAAATGTGAAATACTAGATGCGCCCTGCGGTTTCACCCGCGTAAGGCCGTATCCCGTTGAATTATCGGGATAAAAACTTGCCTATATGTTATTCCAGTTGTCCAGCTATGTACGTACCAAATTTCATTACAATCGGTTGTTTTAGTTTACTATCCAGTTGTTTTTGCGTGAAAGAGCAACAAACACACACACATCGTTACAAACTTTCGCATTTATAATATTAGTAGGATTAGTAGGATAATATACGTGTATTTAAAATATGACTTTTCTTCTTTCCCGTTTATAGTATTAGATTGTTTGTAGATTTTAAGTAACTAATAATGAACTATTAAAGCTTATTTAAGATAAGCTAATAAGGCTTAAATTAATACAGCAAAATAGTATTACTACATAGTGGCTTTATGTTTAAATTTAATTTAATGCACATTAAATTAAGCGTTAAGTTTTGCTTATCTGTGTTATGAATTACGCGCGAAATTATTAATCTGCGCGGAAAATGGTTGCATTGTAATCATAGATGAAAACGTTTATTGAAACGGATAATCACGGCTGTTTATTAATTTCTGGTAATCGCTTGCTGCCAATTGAAAATAATTGTTTTGATGTAATTTATGTATTCATGGTCTATGTGGCAGTTCTTGGAAAGAATGTATTAATTCAATTGATCAATGGAGTGATGTAATGGCATGCAAAATGAATTTTTAGAATTTTGGAATGCGTAATTAAAACAAAACCTTAAATTTTTCAACTTAACTCAATTCAGTTATATTTTATGTTTAACATCAGAACTCATATATCGCTGATATGTTTAGATGTATTTTCAATGAAGATTTCATAAACAGCTTGTTAAACGGATTGGATAATACATTTTATGAGAAGTATGGACAAATTTATGTTCTAATTAATAGTTAAATTAAAGTTATGTTTAGGCCACACATAGGCTTGGATACCATTTCTGGATCATGTATGACTTTTATTGTTCACATAATTTCACCAGGGATGTATTAATATATTTTCATAACAACGCACGTCATGCTTCTAATTCGGCGTGGTTTCCAAGGTAACGTGTTCTTTTGTTAAATTTAATCAGGCGCGTTCCTGGTTCTCTTTCTAATCTAATAATAATGAACATCAATCAAATGTCAAACGTTAGGCGCACTGACAAATTGTAAGAAGTCCTTTCATGTAAAATAAATTACATCTTTATTTTATTCAGTAATCGAATTATCTATGTTATTATTTATAGATCGGTATGGTAAAGTTATAATATCTGCTGTTTCCTATTTATAAGTACATTTAAATTGCCAAACGTAGTCGTCTTATAGCCATTTTCAAAAGATGGCTTATGCTATCATTCGAAAATGGCAATGATATGAACTAATATATGAACATCCGAAATTACACTTGGATTTCAAATTATCAAAAATACAATTTAAAATTAAAAGTGAAACACACTGATGGTTTAGAAATTATATTAAAAGGGACAGGTTTGCTAACAACACTTCCATACTTCTATTTTCGCTGTAAACAAACCTTGAAACACGGGTTGACCAACACGAACTAGTAGATACCTTCACAACGTATGTGCCCCACGGCTTATATAATATCACAATAACCGACCTATCGGGTACCATTCGAAGGAGACTATATGCGATACTATCAGAATCAGTGTATTGATGTGGAAAATGAGCTTGTTTAATAATCTGAACTAGCCCGGAGCAAAATAGGTTAGGTGGAAAATAGCGCTAAAATGATGAAGAGATGCGCCCTATCTTTGTTATGGACGGTGCGGAATATTCGTATTTATATTTTAAAGACTATCTGGGCACTACTTGTTTGTCCCCACTATAATGATTAGAGCGTCCTTGTTTCATACAAAGTATAGGGGAATTATTATATGATACGATAACGTGTCATTGTTAAAAGTTATGTTCATTGGTTTTACATATACTACTATGAACGAAAATATTTAACCTGAATTAATATTAACTATGACGATAAAATCTACGCGGAAGAAATCTGAAGACATAGCTGGCGTTTAATATCGCCATCGTCTGACTTCAAATACCAAATGTTCCATTTTAACAATATAAGGAAAAAACTGAGATTCTTACACAAAGACAAAAAATATTGTAGTTCTCCTAGATGTTGAAAAATATACGTATCTTCTTTACAAATAATCCAGTTGCTAGGCAAGCCAAAGATAAAAACAAATAACGTCCGTAGGTTGCGAATGTGTGACGAGCATCAACGATCTCGCCACCACCAGGCTCTTAGCCGACCTTGAATTTAATTGTTCAATCGATTGGGCGACAACCCTTAGAAATAGACAGGTAATTAATTTCCTATTTCCTGATGAAATATTGTGGTGCAGAGGCACGCGATTTGGTCCTTATGTTTGTATTTTTCTGTTATATCTATCTATCTTTAGATAAATCTTTTTATTCATTATCAGTACAAAACAAGGTTTCTTTCTGCTGTCACTGTATCTGTATGGTTGGATCTTTTATATAACGGAACAGTTTTTTTTTATTAAATGGAGTGTTTCAAGAGGAAGAAAGATTTATATGTACATATCATGTGTTATTACACCCGTGTGAAACTGGGGAGGGTCAGTCGTTTTACATATTTAATACTTTACGACTGTCACTGATAACATAACGATATAATTTGTAGGTGGTACGCACAAGAAACGTTGAACGTTATTTTAGTATGAATGAATACATTTATTGTGTGTTATGTAGTTAAACAATGGTATCGCCAATTAAATTTGTTCCTAATTTTAAACTTATGCAGGCTCTGTACATCTCAGGCAATAATCCAATTTAAGAATCCACTTATCTCCTTTGTTCAATATGTAGTATATATTCAGACTCCGTGTGTACACGCATAAATATTTAAGCCAAACAAAAATACATACAATATATTCTCGAACTATTCGCAAACCCTTTCGCAACACACATATCAAGCATTCAGAAAGCATTACGACGAACTATCAGTATGTAGTTGGTACATATTTGAAAAATGCAAGAACAAATGTATCGGGCTAACATTTTTCCTGAAGTCACGTGTCTTCAATAGACTGGTACCTTCAAGTCGTATTGTCAAGCGACGTGAATAGACTTCCTACCCTCCGTTAGGGAGGCCATAAATTTTGATCCCTCGGGATTCCGTCTGACATTAAAGACGTCGTCATTGATTTCCCAAATCATACACCTTTGAGTGTTATACGCTGGTGTTTAGTCAAATGATAATGAATTAGACCTTTCTTGGGTGATTAATTATCTTTATTCTGATACAAATTCTGATATATTCGATTAGGTTTTAGTATGAAACTGTTATAGCTTTTGTGATAACTTCATACCTTTCACTTGCTATATTTATGTGACATATTAGGATTTAGTTTTGAATAATTACAAATGCTTTTAGGGTCCTACAATGCTTGATAAAAAGTTTCAAAAACTGAAAATATTAACGATGCTAAATGCTATGTCGTAAAGTTTAAAAGCTGCTTTGTCAAAATGATAATCAGATTAAAGTAATACGAATAGATGGCTTTTTATTCTGTCATTAAAAGCGGATAACAGGAGTAATGTATAATGTCAGAGGGGAAAGCCGTTGAGTTTGGTTATTAGCATATTGGTTGACCCTGCTCCGTATTTAGTCCGGATTACGCTTGTAATTATCGAAACACAGCGACGGACGCGTCCATTTATTTACACAATACAAAATTTAAAATGCTGCTAACAAACTGACCGATATAAATATGTATGAGTTTAAATGCAAATATGGTTTACGGAAAGTCGTAGTCACCCTATGTTTTGTTCGACAATTTGTGTGGAAGTTAGGTCAAGCTACCGTGTTATTCTGTCAGCGGGTTTTTAAAGTCAATCTTTTGATATAAACTATAATAGAAATGTAGGTTAACTTTTTTGGATAATAAACACGAATAGGAATGCGAATATACCGCGTATACCGTTAACGGAACGAATATAAGAATAAGAAAATGTTATTCATTTTAATGTCATTGTAAGGGAATGGAATGGAGGCAGTAAATGAAAATGGAGTTTCATTAATATAACAAAGTGTATTAATATCCTGCTGTAACGAAATATTGAGGGGAAATATTTTTAATCTGAAATTATTGACTGTGACGAGCTATTGACGCCGCTCGTATATAAATTCAACTCGCTGATGGTTAAATACCTTCCGTATTTTCGCTACAATATTGCAATTATTATGAGGATATTTATATGGATTCGGAAACATTTTACAAGTGTCTTAATTTCGAAAGCCGATAAGACAATTAAATACATTGTTTTATAATGAACGCGATCTCTTGACATAAACGCAATAAAAGATGGGTTCATTTACCATTTCTATGGTAGATTAAATAATCTACCAACAGATATGCAGCTTTAAGAGAAAATGCTTTGATATTGACTAATTATATTATTATAACGTATATTTATTATCTTCAGACACTTGTTTCCTTCGAGTAAAGTTGGAAAAGAGCTAGTTAGTTTAAATAACACGGCTTGAAGTTAGTTAAAAGTAATTACTTTTCTATTAATTAAATCTCTAATGAATCACCAAGGTTTTTTCTATTTCTATTATATTATTTGGTCTATCTCCGTTTTATTTTTGACATACTTAATAATCTATAATAAGTCTACAACTAATTAATTATTCGATAAATGTCTATTAGTAAATTTACTAACTAGAATTTCGTCTGTAACAATCACAGACAATTATTTTGAAAGACAATTAATGATAACCTATATCTGAAGAGCTGTGAAAGCAAGAAATCCAAATATTGTCTGAGCGTTAATCGCATAGTTAATAGGCGAACATTTTCATGTATATTTAGGTCCGGAGTACCTTTCAAAGGGCTTTGACATTATTTCTTCACTAAACCCTCAGGCAGGGGCTTATACGGGTCACGCTTTAGCCGTGGTCACGCAAACTGGAAAGTTGTTATTTTTATTTCAAATAATGCTGTGTTTTTTTTTTGTGTAAAAAAGGTGTTTCATGATAGTAAACGGATCTATGATGACATATTCTTGGTGTGGTTTCGCACGTCTTTGAATAAGCCTCAAAGGTTATTTTTTTATTTATTATTGACATAGACAATTTTCTAACTAAGATACAAGCTTATCATACATTCACAGTTAAAATTTATAGTTTCTCAGGATAATGGATGTTAAACATATATATTAGATTTTTTTTCAATAAGCTTAATAATAATGTATTTTTCTCAGATTAGATAAGAATATGTTAAAAATGTTGTTGTGTTGTTGTACACAGTTCTATGTTATGTTTTACGGATTCAATTTTAATTTAGCAGTAAATTTGCTGGAATTATGATTGCGTAGTGTTTTTATTTATAATTATTTGCTGATTTATTACTTCTTCCAACTAAAACGTATTTAATAACTATATATTGCAACCTACTAGATGCAGCTTTTGAAGACTGGTGTGTCATATTTCTACAAAAGTATTCGTCAAGTGAAAATGTTTAATGAGCAGTTGATACTTGATATCACTCGAACAACGAAGGGTTCTTGAAACTTCAAAAGCCCTTATATATATTATTATAATTCGACGTCATGGCCATTCCCTCCTTCCGTGCAATTTTTTACGTTCATTGTAAATTTTCACGGCCAGTCCAGAATTATACATTTAATTGTACTTTATGTGATGCGTATCACTCAATACTCATTTTTAACACATTACACTAATCAGATTACTATTTCAAATGTGAAAGTTTGTTTGTTGAACGGATTTTGATGAAATTTGGTATACAGACAGGGAATGAGCTGACTTGGGTGATAGGATACTTTTTATCTCGATGAAATATTCCTTTGGGATAAATGGATAAAATTTTGACATCCGGACGGAGCCGGGACGAGCTTCTAGTATCACATACTTTTGTAATTAAATTTGTAACAAAATTAATACTTACAAAAGAATATCATATTTTGTAAGTATTAATTTTCAATAAGTTTTAATTATACAAACACAATAAAGTACTTAATTATTAAAATTTAAAAGTCTTCGTTTTAGCCGTAGGTCGACCACTGCTGGACAAACGGGGCTGCATCTGCGGCATGTGAATACGCTTAATGCGGCATGCATTATAGGTATTCATTTTCCATTTATTCATCCCACCCCATACTATTAATATGAATTCATTATTATTATCGATGTGATCTTGAACGAGATAGCAATTGTATTAAGAATATTTACGTCATTAAGTTGGTCTACAATGCATTGAGGTTGGCATCGAGTTATGTTACGTATTCCCAATACACAATAGGTATTCGTCTTTGACTATAATAACTGAGGTTTCGTCTCAATTTTAACTATTTTTAAGTGAGGAACCATTAATTCAACATGTTTGCTTCCATCCATTATATAAAAGTTGGGAACTGGCAAACATTAATTTCAACCTTACAAGCGGTCCTGGCAATCGGAATGTGAAGTTTGTATGGCTTCATAACATCTTAATTAAATAACTTCCGATAGCAATTCCCGAACTGATGATGCGAAGTTTAAAACGGGAAGTTGTCCAATGCGCAAACAATGCTCGGTCGACTCATTTCAATTTGCGACGTTCGTCTTAGTAATTCGACTGGCAGCCACGCGCCGCCATAAAGTTCCAAGACGACCATCTTGTCTACGAGTACCTACTCCCAACTTTCCCGCTTTTTTTTTTGGATTACACAAACTAGGGCAAAATGACAGATGTAGGTGACCCTATATTTTCATAAAACCTTACGATGTTGAGCTGGATTATAAAATGTTTGTTTTGCGGTTTTTATTAAAATGGAGTTGTATTTATGTGAAAATATTTTTTCTTGCATCGTGGATTTGTTGAGGCTACTCGAGGTTGCGTTTGAAATCTCATTAGTGTATGTAACACGTCATGTTTAATTCTCTGCTTTCGCTTGACAGCCAATAATGAAGTTTTATAGAAGAAATGGGCTTTAAATTCTAAATATGAACTTTTTATAGAAAATTTGATTTATAGAACGTTTACATTTTAATAAAGAGTTAAACTTTATTAAAATGTAAGAACTCTCATAGCTTATGTTTATATTTATATTGTGCTTGTCCTGTTTGTTGTATTGTATAAATTATATTATTTTCATTATTTATTAGACTTATATGTGGTGTCTTTAAATAGGACTTATCAATGACGACTGATTAATACGTTATAATCAACATTAATCCACCCATGCTATGACATAATTAACTGTTGTAGATAGTTAAAAATTACATGTTTCGCAGAGAACCCTTGAACATTAAAGAGCCCGATTTTCAAGTTAAGTCTGTTGAAGAATGAAAACAAAAGCAATGTTTTTGCTCCCTGAAGCTGTGAGAATCACACCGAACTTCATTTTTCTTGAGTAATACCTGCTGTGGGATTACTGGGAATCCACTAGGTTTTTACGTTATATCCAGTCGGAGTCTTAGGGTATACAGCGCGGAATAGTCTTTTGTTTTCGTTTTTATCGCGCTTTGCGACCCCAAACTATAAATGGTTGGGAAGAAACCAGATTGGAACAGTATAGTGCACAAGTTAAATTGTTGTTTAGTATAGATCTTGACTACGTTGGTATATACCTTTGTGGACGATTTAATAATATTTTTGTCACTTTTTCGGCGCGATTAACGTGTATACTGACTCATGTAAATTTCATCTTTTTTGTACTACAGGTTTTTGAGTTAAGTTGCGGATAGACAGATATACTAACCTTTTTCCTTCCTTGTTGAATACGGAACTCAAAAAATTACTCTATACGCATTGACGGAAAAAGGACATTAGTAGTCATGATGTCTTGTACGTTTTTACGTTTAGCCCACTGTAATATTTTATACTAAGTCTATTTTGTATGTAATACTTCTATATAAGATGTCTATTATATTCCCCATACTCGTTTCACTTAGTCTTGTCCAAGTATAATGTACGTTAGAAGCTGCATAGAGTGCGTTTATCGAACCCGCTCATATTTGCATAGCTAGATTGTATTCACGGTACAAAATGTTTAGACTATCTCATACTATTAAACTAACAACTTGTATTAAGCTTTGGGTTTAGGAATACAATAATAATGAAAGTTACGGCGGAATATTGTATCGTTATATGATATGCGCTTACCGATGCATTCAAGATTTTGAATACTAGTATTATGGTTCGATATCTCATTCGTCAACACATACAAATACTATGAGATAGCTTGTCGAAAAGAACATTGAATAGTAGTTAAGAAACTAACGGATCATAATCACAAAAACAGGTACAGATGAAGCCAGCCCATATATACGTAAAGCACGGTATTTCATTTACCTTCACCTCTCTCATCTAGATGTAATTTAATATCCCGTACCCAGCACCAGGCGATAAAATTCTTTATGCATCGGAGCGGAACTGTCTGAGAATTTCCACCCCTTAACTGTTTCATTTCGTTAACGAAATTATTCAATTACGCTTTGGGAAATCGTGCTTCCCTTGAAATACGAACCTCTCAAGTGGTATTTGATGTGCAATGAGGTAAATTTTTATCAGAGTCGAAACATCTAGACTTTTGCTAGGCTGGTTTTCTTTCAGGCGTACGAGTTGCTTATGCAAATAAAACGACCTATCGTGTATATACATGATTCATTAATTTTAGCGTTTATAGTAATTTGATAGTAGATTGGAGAAAGTTTTCTAAACTTTTTTCTAAAGTTTTCTAAAAAGCTAGTATTAATATAAATACATTAAAATAAAACAAATACACCAACAAGAATAGTATTGTAACTAAACAAGAACTTTTTATTTATATTCGATCTTCGTAAAAATAGCGATTAAATTCACAGCTATGATAAAATGTAACAACATGTTTTGTTCCATTTTACAGCCATTTATGAACTTACAATTGTAAAATAAAATTTCCAAGCCAACGCGTTTCACAAAAAAGGTGAATTTAAAAGGTTATACCGTTTACGCTGTAGACGAAAATTGTTACTAATTTCAGTGTCTTTATTACAGTGTTTCAAGGCTTTTCTGAAATAATAAATATTTTAAACAGTGCTTTGAGAAATTTATGAAGACATAATTTTCCATGAATTTTAAATTGATTTCATTTTGCGATGGAATTTCAAGTAATTTTAGCGTGATTGATTATGTTTTTATTCATTGCTTCAATTGTATATTATGTAGATTAGATTTTAAATTCGAATGAAAAAACTTTCATATTTTAATAGCGTATTTCAATTTTATACTCCATCATGTTCCAGGTGTTTCAAATGATTTATCTAGTTTATATATCTAAGAAATGATAAGTCAGATCATTTAACTATATACAAGTAATTTGTTAACACCGTTCGCTGAAACGATCAAACGATCTACAATGGACAGAGAGTTTTCAACACGTCAGTACCTGCCCAAGCATATATGACGTACATTTTATTTTAGTCGTAACATTCCACACGCATGTCGAGAGTATAGCGGGAACTTTTAACATTATGAAGTTAAAAAGCCCCAACATTTCATAGGGTGTTCTTGTGAGTTCTAGAAAGTTCTACAGTTAAATGACCCGTGGGGCCGTTCAGTAGCTATGCGAGACGTGATATCTGGTGTTAAATGTACCTGAGACTTAAGAAAGCATCAAGAATATGTAGTTGTGGGTTACGATCGCAGAGTTTAGGAATGTATGACGAGGTTTCAATTAATGTAAAAGGTTTTTTACACTTTAAAACAGTTCTATCCTAATAGACTACTACTGAGAATTAAAATTGTTACATGTTGTTTTTTGAACTTTTTTTTTATAATTAAAGACCCAAGTTATAATGGGACATATTACTTCAAAAAAAACCTGAGATAATTCATACTTACCAGAAGGTCATCGATCAAAAAGTGGGTTGAAACATCATAGACTTAATAAGTACGCAAAACTGACCTTATACCTCTCGTATATCGTAATTTAGGAATCTCAGCTTCGTCAAGCATTACTTCAATTTTATCAAGTTCAATTTGAAAAGGAGTTTAGCGATACCCACAAATAAAACGTTGAATGAACCCATAACTAATGTCACTAAAAGTCGAATAAAGGAAGGATTTGAAACTAGTATTGATTGCTAAGCCGTTCCATGAGGCGATCGTCACGTGACATTCACAACGTAGGGGAAACTATTTGACCTAGTTTTTTTATTCTTTTGTATTTTTACTCGAAAACACTAACTGTAACCGAGTGGATTGGTTAGGAAATCGAATTCGAGCGCGCTGTTCGGAATCTTTTAAGACAATAGTTGTATTGCATGGAATATTGAAACGCCTCCGTGGCTTTAAAAGCTGATTTTACTGTTTGATTTTAAAAATCTTTTTCGACTTGGATTTTGTTTTTGCAAATTGCGAATCTTCCGCCTGCGAAACTACAAGAATGCAAACATATTATACGCAAATATTTGTAGAAAAGGCGAGAAAGTTGGTATTTATCTTAACAATCAAGTGACGACGAAATAATATTTACAAGACGGAGTTGAGTCGTACATTTACATGAACTTGGAGTTAAATTTAACATTCTACCCCGACTTCCTGACATTTGGCCAAAGTTGCTTTCCACAGCGATTGTCTGCGTTTTAAAATTGTTGCACTTGTAAATAAGTTTTTTAACGAGCTGTTTGTTTTGAATTTTATATGCAACATTGCGCTAGTACACAAGATATATTATATAGAAAATTTGTCTTTGTAATTATACGTATTGTCTTATTTTACACAGTAGAAGGTGAGTTTGGCTGCAGTAAAAAAGTCAGATATTAAGCATAATTTGAATAGGAATAATTATATGGTACAAATTGGGTTTAACTAACCACAATCAAACAAATTATATACTTTAAAATGAACGTAATATCTTGTCTAGTTATTAGCGAATTATTATAGGGTGTGATAAAGTGGTATATTATCGTTTTACAAGACTGACATATTTCTTCCATTCATTTTACAATAACGTAATAGCTCTTACGAAATATTGCAGCTGTATAATGTTGAACACTGACGTATTCCCAATTAGTTTATAGACTCACGTCAAAGGGTCAAGGATCTGAATTGCATTATGGGTCCAAATGGGTACAGGTTAATGAAATACCGTTGAGTGTAGAGGTGACCTTTGAAGTGCAGTTGTATGAATTATCAATAGGATAAAATTTTGAAGCAATTGTTTGATTGGTCCATAGTACCATTAAGCTAAGTATTTAATTCAAACTCTGTAGTGAGTCAAAGGAAAAGATTTACTATCTCGGATTTTATACGCATAGTTCTCGTTTCTGTGTAGTTTCAGGAAAAAACGTTCTATTTCCGTACTAAATACCATTCAACCTGGCCCAGTAGTTCCTGGGATTGGTGTTTAAAAAACAAACAAAAAAAGAAGCTGACTTCTTATATTAATATAGATTACAGTCTAATAACAGCACGAACGATCATATATAATATGATCGTAGTAGAGAGAGTAGGTAGAACTTTTATAATTATTAGTATCTTATACCTTTAAACGAGCAATTCTTGTATATATATATATATATATATATATATATAATTGGAATCTCGGAATCGGCTCCAACGATTTTAATGAAATTTAGTATATAGGGGGTTTCGGGGGCGATAAATCGATCTAGCTAGGAATTTTTTTTTAGAAAATGTCATATTCGTGTTTTATTCGTGTTTTTTTTCCTGACATCTATTGGTGAATAATAATACTATTTTGCTTCGTATATAGCTGGACAACTGAAATAACACATAGGCACTTTTTATACCGATATTCCTACGGGATACGGACTTACGCGGTTTCAACCGCGGGTCACAGCTAGTATAATTTAAATGTACTAATATATTGTGTATAAATGATTTGTCACTTAAATGAAAATATAAAATTAATTACATACCATTACTTTTATTTTTAGGACTCCGTAGATGTAAGAATTCTCACATTTTCCTTTAGTGGCTATGAGGAAATTGTAAACAGATTTTAGCTAACTCGATGTGAGTTAATGTTTTAATGTGCTATTATTTTAACAGTAAAATAAATAACCATTCATTTGATATTAGAAATAGATAGATAGATAATTTAATCGATCAAAATTGCAATACATCGATGAAAGTTAACATATTTGAGACATTTATAATTTTGAAAAAGATCGCCAAAAATATATACAAAACATAAAATTTTAAATTGTAATTTTTTCATCATCATTAGTCACATGTTTTAATCTGGATGTATTTCCCTCTGGGACGTACATCCAGAATGCAATCAATTTTTATTCAAAATAAAATCACACGAGTTATCGAGTATCAAAACCATGAAAAAGCAGCCGAATTCAGAACCTCATTTTTGAAAACGTCGGTTAGTAAAAACGCAATAACGGTTTCTTAGAGCGCCATCATAACCATCGACATATAAGTTACATTGATTGAAGGTTACACAGCCGTCGATATGCTTTCAACAAACTACAACTTTCCATACAAAATTTCATAGTGACGTCATTCACCGTTTCATTTCAGCTAGACTCGTAAATCCGAGCTTGACTTTTGCACTTGTAATTGCTAATTAGCAAGGATTCAATAAGATTTTGTGTTGTTTCAGACGTCCAATGCTTTATGGAAATTGTCGCTAATTATGTTAAAGACCGAACATTTAAAATTAATGGGGCGATTACGCTGGTGTAAGTGACGTTATTTATTCAATTAAGATGCTGTTATATAAATGTTCAAATTATTTGGCGGTTTTCAGTACATTTTATTACATTTACATTCGGGATGTAATTTCGCAACTATTTTATATTATAAAACATCCAAAATCGTTGTTAATTCAATTGAATGTATATTTTTAAGAGGTAATAGTAACTACGGGTAATATGTATATCATCCTAATTTCTAATTACCTTATTTAATTGTTGCTAGAACAATACCGATTATATAATATGTATGTTGGTCCCGACCGATGCTTTAACTAGATCTTCTAGACCGGAGAGTAAAAATGGAATGGGAGCTTGACCGTTAAGCGTCATTTATGGGTCCGTTATGTCGGTCTTTCGTTTAATTTTGCTGAAATTAGAACACATCATTAAATTTCAAAAAGTATTATAACTATACACTCGTTTTGCAGCATTGTTCCAGGATATAACCACATAATACACTCAGTGATAACTACAGATAACATTATTCTATACTAGTAGTGATAATACAGATTAAAAGTCATTTATCTGTTTAATTGAAATGTTAATAACGGCTCGCACGTTATACGTTACGTTATATAACGTTTACAGGAAAATAATTTTGATTAAAGACGTTAGATTTTTCCTTACTAGCATTACATATTAAATAAAAAATTTCAGCTCGCTGTCAGACGCATCCCGTTTAGGCCTATCGTGGTTGCGACAGCTTTCAAACTTCAAGCATTATTAATTTTGTACCCGAATAATTTCGAAGAAACAAATACCATTTAGATTTTAATATCAGATTTGCTACTTAATTATTATTTCGGTATAACAATGTGAAATTTCTCACTTTATTTCGTTTTATGAAAGTCAAAATAATAATTATAAACTGTGAACGATTTTGTAGTACCCAGTGCGAAACACATTTTAATTATTTCATTTTGATTATCTCAGTTTATCTTGTGTTTTTTAAGATTGTAATAGAAATAGAAATAGGTCAAGCATATAAGTAATTCAAACTTGGAATGAGCAAAATGTCGACTTAAAGATAAAAATAAAAAAATACCACGTGTGTTTTTTTAATAGATAGAATGATTGAACAGGAACGTTAATGTCTATTATAACATCTATTAAACAACTTCGAATTTAACGCGTGCGAAGCCGCGGGCGGTAAGCTAGTGTTGTATAAGCAGAGCTTATTGTGGAATTTAACTGAAACCTGAAAAATAACTACTATAATCTGTTTACAAAAATCTGCGTGCACTGATAACTGACTCGCCTCTAACCTCCGAGGGATCTCACAGTTAAATGTATCTATTCGTACAAAAAGTCAATTAAAGTTAAGATCGAGAGTCAGAGGGCGGAAAATCTGAGGCCTTCATAATGAGTCCGAGGGATCAAACAGTCTATGAACCGTCAGAATGCCCTCTGTTATTCGAGTTCGCAAAACTAATTTGTTACTTTGATTAGCTAAATTTTTAAGGAGAAATTATGTTTCGTTCCCTGTATTATAACAATATTCAGTAAATTTTGTTCTTTGAAAAATATTGGTGGAACATTTCGTAATCAACTTTAAAAATTGCTTTACCCATTTCAAATAATATTATTTTGACTAACCAAGGTTTATTGTTCTCCATCGAAAGAAAATGTAATAAAGGTAAAACTCTAAATTAATTATTTGAATTGCTACCACGTTTAACTTTAGACTTATTTAAATTTTATAATATGCATTCATGATTAATATAATTGGTGATTAAACGAACTTACCTGTAAGTGAAGTTCTATCATAATTATGCTTGGCTTCGTCCGAGAGATTAGCATATAGCATAGCACTTGTAGTACCGCGCAGCGATCGCCATTCCTTGCACTGTGTTGAGATCTTATTATTTTTTTTTTTTTTTGTGAGGGTAGTCGACGTTTACCATATTACTCATTGCATTCGAACCTTCATTTAGTTGAGAGTAAAAATAATATGAGTAATATTTCACAGGGGCTGGGAAATTCTATTCATGTTTCTACTGGTTATAGCAGGGTGGGTTGCTAATCTCTCGGACGAAGCCAAGCATAATTATGATAGAACTTCACTTACAGGTAAGTTCGTTTA